>NW_027596523.1:0-248923 GCF_964194155.1 Cetorhinus maximus
GAGACATTTTCAAATCACTGCCTCGGGATTTCAGTTGGGGTCAAATCCCACTTTCTGGAAGGCCCTGACTGGGAGCTGGGCAGTGACTGCACACGAGGAGCCCTCTCTCTCTCCCCCCGGACCCTGTGTCTTCTCACCTACCCACACCAACTCCTCTCTGTTTTGTTATCTCTCCCCCTCTTTCCCCTGACCTCTCCTTTCTCTCTCTCTCATGTGGGGAAAGGCCACAGGCCCCTGTGGGCACAGCAAGATCAGGAGGATGGAGAGAGAGAGAGAGAGATCCGCACACAGAAGCTGTGTAAACTGAATTAAAATGGTTCCCCCTGTCCACCCATCAGTCTCCAGAAGGTGCTAAACTCCCTGTCTTATATTGGAATTATAACAAGCTTCTAAACAGCCCAGGTTTCAGATTTTTAATCTCCACTTTGTCACACACCAAAGGGTTAATGTGTTTGTGACTAATCGCAAGGCCGGGATATTTTAACCCCAGGGTTTCAAAATCCAGCACCCCATCATCTAACAGAAACCGCTTCATCGATGAACCAAAAACCAGGGTCCCTCCGAGATTAAAATTAAACCTCGGGGTCATAAAGAGACACAACTCACATGGGTGGGTGGGGGGGTGTGGAACAGGCCTGAGTCCATCCATCCAAGCTGGGGAAAAGCTCCTGCCCATGGATTCATAGTCACATTGCAGTCTTCAAACTCCAAATTCCTGGGGAAAAGAGAGAGGGAAAAGAATTGACTAAGACACAAAGCAAGAACATTTCTAAACAAAATAGCACAGCAAGAGCCCAGGATTCCACCCCCACACCCAACCCCTCCCCTTCACAGTTACACAATTCCTGAGCAACATCCAAATACAAAATTATCCCAGTTATAAACCAGAGGCTAAAACAGATTGAGAGACCTTTCCCATCCCCTGTGTTTCTCTCTGTATCTCTCTTCCTATCTCACTCACATCTCTGTCCTCCTCTCTCTCTCTCTGTCTCTCAGAGATGAAAATTAAACCTCGACTGGGGTAATAAACAGACACAGTTCATGTGGGTGAAGCCTGTGGACCAGGCCTCAGACTATCACCCTCTGGAAGAAGCTCCTTGTCCTTGTCCCTGACTTTCCCTCTATGGATCCTCACATTCCAGTTTTCAGAATACAAATTTCTCAGGAGAAAAAGAGATAAATTTTGTTGAAAGGACAAAAGCAAGGACATTTAACTGCATAAATTGAATTAAAATGGTTCCCCCTGTCCCCCCCGCCATCAGACTCCAGAAGTTGCTAAACTCCCTCTTTCAGTTTGGGAAGGGGCTGCTCATTCCTTTGGGACACTTTTTAATATTACCATCCCAGGATTTATTTTAAAATCTCATTCTATCTCAGAGGATGTGAGTGGAGGTGGCTTGTGACTACACACTGGAGACCATCATACCCTGTCTCTCTTTCCCACACCCTCTCCTGTTTTTACACCTCCACTCCCGTCGGCCTCCCTCTCTCTCCCTGTTTCAATCACTCCCTCCCTTTTCTCTCTCTGCTCCTGTCTCTCACATTCAGGGTAAAGATGGATGCTCCTATCTAGGCCCTTGTCCCTGTCCTCTCTTTCTCCATCCCTCTTTCTCGCTCGTTCTCTCTCTCCATCTTTCTATTTTCCTTCCCCCTGTCTCATGTGCTCTGCATTGAAATAATAGATGAAATGTTCCTGTCTCCCCATTTCAAATAATGACAAATCACATTGCTGTTTCTGGTCAGTTTTTGTTGATTAAAGTTTAAAATGGGCACAAAGAGAGCTGGAGAGAGAGAGAGAGGGAGAGAGAAAAGCTGGAGGGAGAAAGACACAGAAAATCACACAGGTAAAACTAAAGTCAGAATCTCAGTAAACTGAACAGTAATGGCCCCTGTGAATCTGATTGAACAGATTCCACTTCATCGCACTGTCTCCCCACCTGTCTTATTTAGCAATCATAACAAGCTTTTAAACAGCTTCAGATGACAGATTTTAAATCTCCTCTTTGTCACACACCTCAATGAAATACAATGAAATATTTCATCAAATCACAACCTCACCTAAATTCCAGTGTAAAGCTTCATCCACACTGTTCAACAAACACACCCAAACCAAATACAGTATGGGGTTCGATAGAGTGTAACATTTCCTCTGCTCTGTCCCATCAAACAGGCCCAGGAACATCATTGGCCACCTATCTGCCCACTCTACCAACTTGTAAATGTCCTTTTGATGCTCTACACTGTCCCCCTCTCTGTTTATCATTCTCCCAAGTTTTGTGCCATCCACAAACTCTGAAATGGTCCCCTGCACACCAATATCTCAATCATTTATATACAGCAGGGAAATCCAGGGTTCCAATAATGACCCCTGGGGAACTCCACTACAATCCTACATACAGCCGGAAAAATATCCGTGAACTCTCTGTTTCCTATCCATCAGCCAATTCTGTATCCACATTTCGCTGGTCTGACTCGTCTGCCTATTCTCGGGAGCCTGAAAAAATTTTTCATTCAGCTTTATATCCAATTTTGGCTCAAAAGAAGCTGGGAGAGGGAGAGAGAGAGAGAGAGAGAGAGAGAGAGGGCGAGATAGATGGGATGAAAGAGGTACAGAGATAGAAAGAGAGACAAGGCGAGAGGGAGAGAGATGGGTGCGACAGAGAGAGGAGCAGAGCAACGGAGGAAAGGAGTGAGAGAGAGGGAGAGATAGCCGGAATGAGAGATAGAGAGACAGAACGACGGAGAGACAGGGTGAGAGAGAAAGAGAGCTGGGGCGAGCGAGTGAGATAGAGAGAAGAGATAAAATGAAAGGAAAAGGGATGAGGTGAGAGAGAGAGAGGTGAAGAGAGGGGAGCGAGTGTAGGGTAAAGTGATGGGGTCAGAGAGAGAAACAGAGAAATGTGGTAGAGTGGCAGAGAGATGGGGTGGGAGAGGGAGAGAATGAAAATGACGGTGAGAGAAGGAGAAAGTGTAGGGGGAAACTGAAAATGTTCAGAAATTTGTTAACATTTTTTGAGTATAAAGAACAATATCCTGTGAGACATCCCTTCTCTATCTTTAAATTGGAGGGAGATCCTTTCACCATCTTTAAAATGGGGGGAGACCCCTTCCTCAACTTGTGATTTGGAAGTGCTGGAATCTAATCGAGGGGTTTGTGGGGTTTGTATATAGAATAATGGATACCCGGGAGTCAGTTACACAATGGAATCTAATCGAGGGGTTTGTGGGGTTTACATATAGAATAATAGATACCAAGGATTGAGTTACAGACTGGAATCTAATCGAGGTGTTCAGGGGGTTTATATATATTATAATAATTACCCAGGAGTAAGTTACAGGCGGGAATCTAATCCAGGTGTCAGGGGGTTTATATATAGAATAATAGATACCAAGGATTGACTTACAGACTGGAATCTAATCGAGGGGTTCAGGGGGTTTATATATTATACAATAGATACCCGGGAGAGAGTTACAGACTGGAATCTAATCCAGGGGTTCAGGGGGTTTATATATTAAATAATAGATACCCAGGAGTGAGTTACAGACTGGAATCTAATCGAGGGGTTCGGGGGGTTTATATATAGAATAATGGATACCAAGGATTGAGTTACAGACTGGAATCTTATCAAGGTGTTCAGGGGGTTTATATACAGAATAATAGATACCCGGGATTGAGTTACAGACTGGAATCTAATCGAAGGGTTCAGGGGGTTTATATGTGTAATAATAAATACGCGGGTTTGAGTTACAGACTGGAATCAAGAACCGTTGAAAATATAACTTTTCTTGTGATGTGCTGAAGTGCAGGTTACAGAGGCTGATTCATGGAATGGGTAGTGTGAGTTTGTAACCAGCTTTATCCCAAATATCAAATTTAATTTCTCATTGGAACTGTTTGATGTTTTCTTAGTCTTGACACAAATGGATAGGGACTCTTTGGACCCTCACTGTTTGCAGCTTTTCACCATTTATAATTTAACCTGTTCCATCCTTTTTAAAGTGAGGAGCCACACATTTGCCTACAATGAAATCCATCTTTCACTATTTCACTCATTCACTTAAGGTGTACATATCTCTTTGGAATTTGCAGTGCAGGTTACAGATTGGATTGGATCTTTCTGCTTTCTGAATCATTAGCCAGGTTTCACAGAGTTAAATATCAAAACTGACATTCTGAAACAGTAGAGGGCCCCACAACTTCAACTCTGTGATTCTCTGGCATCTCATGATCTGTTTCTTACCATAGCTCTGCCCCTTCGTGTCTCTGAAGACTTGGGAAACTGTTTCAGACATTGGGGAACCATTTCTCTCTCTCGGGACATTTCCTCTAAAGCATTTCATTGTCTCGGGACATTTACAGTAAACGGCTTCTTCAAAGGACATCATTAAAATCCACTCTTTAATCATCCAAAACCTTTTGTCCATTCAGACTCCCTGGCCCTACATCCTATTGTTTCAAAGCTAACTTACATTTCACAATGTAGGAATGTGTGAATGCAAACACTTTACTCACACGTTTCCACAATAATAAGGCTGACACTATTCAGGGTGAAATTTTCAAGACAACATTCATCAACTGACAGATTTCCAGCTCCAAATAGAAGCTTCAAGATACAGAAAGTGACACAGAAATGAAACATCCGATTTATCTGAATCTGCATCCGTTATTGGACAGCGCGGGGTTAGATAGGAATTAAAGTTGTTCTTAAATTGTCCCCATCAAACGCTCCCAGAACAGGTACAGCCCGGGGTTCCATACAGAGTAAAGCTCCCTCAACAATTGAGTTATGAGATTGAAAAGCGTCATTCACCTTTGAATTTGAGTTCAATTTAAAAAGTGTTCAAATTAAAAGTTCATCAGCTGGAGAAAAGGGTAAAGCTCCAAATATTTTTCAACATGCCTGGGTATAAAAACATTATTCATTTACATTAGTATCTTGAAGCGTTTGATCAAATCACCCCTTAACCTCAATTCCAGTGTTTCAGAGTCAAGCTTTGACTACACTGTTCATCAAACACTCCCAACCCAATTACAGTATGGGGTCCATACAGAGTCAAATTCAAAAAATTGGTTCGATGGTGACAGGGAGAGAGACAGGGCGAAGGTTTTGAGAAAGGGATGAAGGGGGGGATGTGCTGAAAATCTTTTTAAATCAGCGAGTGGGGATGACCTGGAACCCGTGCAAAATGCGGTGTTTGGGGGATGAGTGTCTGATCAGTATCTCCATAGTTGTCTCTCTGTCACGTTGAAAGTACCAACGTCACATTCCTGAGGAGTCAACTCTGTCAAAAATGTCCCAGTGCTGTGGGGACATAATATGGCCTCTGTCAACAAACCTAAAAGGCTGACTGGTGTTTGTGTCATTTATATAGATTCTGAGAGAGAGGAATAGAGAGAGAGAGACCAAGCGAGTGAGAAGAAGACAGAGACACCGATCGAGAGGGAGACCGAGAGACAGAGATTGAAGGAAGGATATTTATCATAGCACATGGGAAAAGGAAGATTCCATTTCACCCCACACCCTGTTTCCGACATTCAATGAGATCCTGACTGATCTAACTCTATATCTCTTTACACCTTTGCCTAACAAAAATCTATCAGCCTCAAATTGAAACATTAACAAGAGACTTTGTGTCAATTGCCGTTTGCAGAAAATTGTTTCAAACTAAAGCTTTGGCTACACTGTTCATCAAACACCCCCAACCCAAATACAGTATGGGGTTCGATACAGAGTCAAACACCCTCTACTCTTTCCAAGAAATTTCTAATTGTAGATTTTTAATTTTAATTTTAGGATAACAGGACTGAAATTGTATGGCATCCCAGTGTGAGATTTAAACTCCTGTTTATTTCAATCTTTAGCTCAGGAATTCACATTAAAACATGCAGAGAATTGAAACCTTCCTCATACAGTTGCCTGTTTGCTCCAGTGTTGGTATATTCCTTCTTTCTCTTGCGTTTTCACTTGTCTGAAGAAATTGAATTGTTGACATTGGTTATTCATCCCTTTCCCATGATAATATAAACTCCTGGGAAACAGCAACAGACAAAATCTAATGCAGTGAACAAAATCCTGCACCTTTATTCATCCATCCCATTTCCTATCTCTGTAGAAACTCCCTTCCACTGACAGATTCTGAGATCCATAATCAATCTCAAAAACCACCACAGAAAAGTGACTGCTTATTTTAAACAGTGAATCTGAACTATGTGAAGTTCTGACTCAGACACAGAATCGCAGAAATTCTGACTCGGTGGGATTAAAATTATCAGAATAACTTTGCAACATACAGGTAAACTGTAGTGACAGGTGGATACTTGTCTGGTCAAAGGTGATTTGATAAGATGCCTCACGAATCTTGTTACTCAGGACAAGAGCTCATACATTCCCCTAATCTCCCCCCTCAGTTCCTCTCAGGATTTGACAATTTGATCAAGTCACCCCTGATGCTACTAAATTTCAGTGAATACAACCAGAGTTTGTGCAATCTCACTTTGCAATTTAACCCTTGGAATCCAGGTCTCATTCTGGCAAAGCTGCGATGCACTCGAACTGTCTAAACAGTCCCTGGAGTGTCGGATTAACCCGGGTCACTCACATACACCCAGGTCAGGTTCAAGACTCACCTGTCTCACTCACTGAGACGCTCCTGTATCACTGGCCTTATTGTAGTCGGATGCCACTTTGGGAGCAGGACAGGTAGACGGGATTAGGATGACTGCTCATGTGGAGGGTAAACATGAGGAATCTATCAGAGAATCAGAACAGACCAGGGAGAATCAAACAAGGAAACTGATGCTCAATTTATTAGGCCTGATTTGTGGATTGTTTTTGTTTTTGATGAGAATGTTGCCAAAAAACATTTCCAGAGATGATGCAGCAGGGGCTAGATACAGAGTAAAGCTCCCTTGATACTGTCCCCATCAAACACTCCCAGGACAGGTACAGCACGGGGTTAGATACAGAGTAAAGCTCCCTCGATACTGTCCCCATCAAACACTCCCAGGACAGGTACAGCACGGGGTTAGATACAGAGTAAAGCTCCCTCGATACTGACCCCATCAAACACTCCCAGGAAAGGTACAGCACGGGGTTATATACAGAGAAAAGCTCCCCCTATACTGTGCCCATCAAACACTCCCAGGACAGGTACAGCACGGGGTTAGATACAGAGAAAAGCTCCCTCGATACTGTCCCCATCAACACTCCCAGGACAGGTACAGTCCGGGGTTATATACAGAGAAAAGCTCCCCCTATACTGTGCCCATCAAACACTCCCAGGACAGGTACAGCACGGGGTTAGATACAGTGAAAAGCTCCCTCGATGCTGTCCCCATCAAACACTCCCAGGACAGGTACAGCACGGGGTTAGATGCAGAGTAAAGCTCCCTCTACACTGTGCCCATCAAACACTCCCAGGGCAGGTACAGCACGGGATTAGATACAGAAAAAAGCTTCCTCTGCACTGTCCCCATCAAACACTACCAGGGCAAGTACAGCACGGGGTAAGATACAGAGTAAAGCTCCCTCGATACTGTCCCCATCAAACACTCCCAGGACAGGTACAGCACGGGGTTATATACAGAGTAAAGCTCCCCATATACTGTGCCCATCAAACACTCCCAGGACAGGTACAGCACGGGGTTAGATACAGAGAAAAGCTCCCTCGATACTGTCCCCATCAAACACTCCCAGGACAGGTACAGTCCGGGGTTATATACAGAGAAAAGCTCCCCCTATACTGTGCCCATCAAACACTCCCAGGACAGGTACAGCACGGGGTTAGATGCAGAGTAAAGCTCCCCCTACACTGTGGCCATCATACACTCCCAGGGCAGGTACAGCACAGGGTTAGATACAGAGTAAAGCTTCCTCTATACTGTCCCCATCAAACACTCGCAGGACTGGGACAGCACGGGGTTAGATACAGAGTAAAGCTCCCTCTACACTGTCCCCATCAAACACTACCAGGGCAGGTACAGGACAGGCTTATTTAAAGAGTATGCTCCCACTGAACTGTCCACATGAAACACTCCCAGGACAGGTAAATCACTGGGTTAGATACAGAGTAAAGCACCCTCTACACTGTCCCCATCAAACACTCCCAGGACAGGTAAGGCATGGGGTTTTGATACAGAGTAAAGCTCCCTCTAAACTGTCCCCATCAAACACTCCCAGGACAGGACCAGGACAGTCTTAGATACAGAGTAAAGCTCCCTCTATACTGTTCCCATCAAAAACTCCCAGGACAGGAACAGGACAGGGTTAGACACATGGTAAAGATCCCTCTATACTGTCCCCATCAAACACTCCCAGGACAGGAACTGGACAGGATTAGATACAGAGTAAAGCTACCTCTACACTTTCCCCATCAAACACTCCCAGGGCAGGTAAAGCACTGGCTTAGATACAGAGTAAAGCTCCCTCGATATTGTCCCCATCAAACACTCTCAGGACAGGTACAGCACGGGGTTAGATACAGAGTAAAGCTCCCTCGATACTGTCCCCATCAAACACTCCCAGGAAAGGTACAGCACGGGGTTAAATACAGAGTAAAGCTACCTCTACACTATCCCCATCAAACACTCCCAGGGCATGTACAGCACGGGGCTAGATACAGAGTAAAGCTCCCTCTACACCGTCCACATCAAACACTCCCAGGGCAGGTACAGAACGGGGTTAGATACAGAGTAAAGTTCCCTCTACACTATATCCATCAAATACTCCCAGGACAGGTACAGCACGGGGTTAGATACAGAGTAAATCTCCCTCTACACAGTTGCTAAAAAACACACCCAGGCCAGGTACAGCATGGTGTAAGATACAGAGTAATGCTTCCTCTACACTGTCCCCATCAAACACTCCCAGGACATGTACAGCACGGGGTTAGGTAAAGAGTAAAGCTTCCTCTACACTGTCCCCATGAAACACTCCCAGGACAGGTAAAGCACTTGGTTAGATACAGATTAAGCTCGCTCTACACTTTCCCAATCAAACACTCCCAGGACAGGTACGGCACGTGGTTAGATACAGAGTAAAGCTCCCTCAATACTGTTCCCATCAAACACTCCCAGGACAGGTACAGCACAGGTTTAGATACAGAGTAAAGCTCCCTCTACACTGTCCCCATCAAACACTCCCAGGACAGGTACAGCACGGGGCTAGATACAGAGTAAAGCTCCCTCTATACTGTCCAATCAAACACTCCCAGGACAGGTACAGCACAGAGTTAGATACAGAGTAAAGCTACCTCTATACTGTCCCCATCAAACACCCCCAGGACAGGTACAGAACGGGGTTAGATACAGAGTAAAGCTGCCTCTACACTGTCCCCATCAAACACTCCCAGGACAGGTACAGCACGGGGTAAGATACAGAGTAAAGCTTCCTCTACACTGTCCCCGTCAAACACTCCCAGGACAGGTACAGCACGGGGTTAGATACAGAGTAAAGCTATCTAAACACTTTCCCCATCAAACACTCCAAGGGCAGGTAAAGCACTGGGTTAGATACAGAGTAAAGCTCCCTCTATACTGTCCCCATCAAACACTCCCAGGGCTGGTACAGCACGGGGTTAGATACAGAGTAAAGCTCCCTCTAACCTGTCCCCATCAAACACTCCCAGGGCAGGTACAGCACGGGGTTAGATACAGAGTAAAGCTCCCTCTAACCTGTCCCCATCAAACACTCCCAGGGCAGGTTCAGGACAGGGTTATATACAGAGTAAAGCTCCCTGTAAACTGTCCCCATCAAACACTCCCAGGGCAGGTACAGCACGGGGTCAGATACAGAGTAAAGCTCCCTCTACACTGTCCCCATCTAACACTCCCAGGACAGGTACAGTACATGGTTAGATACAGAGTAAAGCTGCCTCTACACTGTGCCCATCAAACACTCCCAGGACAGGTACAGCACGGGGTCATATACAGAGTAAAGCTTCCTCTACACTGTCCCCGTCAAACACTCCCAGGACAGGAACAGCACGGGGTTACATACAGTGTAAAGCTCCCTCGATACCGTACCCATCAAACACTCCCAGGACAGGTACAGCACGGGGTTAGATAAAGAGTAAAGCTCCCTCGATACTGTACCCATCAATCACTCCCAGGACAGGTACAGCACGGGGTTAGATACAGAATAAAGCTCCCTCGATACAGTCCCCATCAAACACTCCCAGGACAGGTACAGCACGGGGTTAGATACAGAGTAAAGCTCCCTCTACACCGTCCTTATCAAACACTCCCAGGGCAGGTACAGTACGGGGTTAGATACAGAGTAAAGTTCCCTCTACACTGTCTCCATCAAATACTCCCAGGACAGGTACAGCACGGGGTTAGATACAGAGTAAATCTCCCTCTACACTGTCGCTAACAAACACACCCAGCGCAGGTACATTACAGGGTTAGATACAGATTAAAGCTTCCTCTACACTGTCCCCATCAAACACTCCCAGGACAGGTACAGCAGTGGGTTAGATACAGAGTAAATCTCCCTCTACACCGTCCCCATCAAACACTCCCAGGGCTGGTACAGCACGGGGTTAGATACAGAGTAAATCTCCCTCTACACTGTCTCCATCAAACACTCCCTGGACAGCAACAGGACAGGGTTAGATACAGCATAAATCTCCCTCTATACTGTCCGCATCAATCACTCCCAGGACAGGAACAGGACTGGATTAGATAGAGAGTAATGCTACCTCTACACTTTCCCCATCAAACACTCCCAGGGCAGATAAAGCATTGGGTTAGATACAGAGTAAAGCTCCCTCTACACTGTCTCCATCAAACACTCCCAGGACTGGTACAGCACAGGGTTAGATACAGAGTAAAGCTCCCCCTACACTGTGGCCATCATACACTCCCAGGGCGTGTACAGCACGGCGTTAGATACAGAGTAAAGCTCCCCCTACACTGTGGCCATCATACACTCCCAGGGCAGGTACAGCACGGGGTTAGATACAGAGTAAAGCTTCCTCTATACTGTCCTCATCAAACACTCGCAGGACTGGTACAGCACGGGGTTAGATACAGAGTAAAGCTCCCTCTACACTGTCCCCATCAAGCACTCCCACGGCAGGTACAGGACAGGGTTATTTAAAGATTAAATCTCCCACTGAACCCAGTCTGCAACTCACTCCCGGGTATCTGTAATTCTCTATATAATCCACCCCGAACCCCTCGATTAGATTCCAGTCTGTAACTCACTCCCGGGTATCTGTTATTCTATATCTTAACCACCCCGAACCCCTCGATTAGATTCCAGTCTGTACCTCACTCCCGGGTATCTGTTATTCTATATATAAACCCCCCAAACCCCTTGGTTAGATTCCAGTCTGTAACTCATTCCCAGGTATCTCTTATTCTATATATAATACACCCCGAACACCTCGATTAGATTCCAGCCTGTAACTCACTCCACAGTATTTGTTATTCTGTATATAAATCACCCCGAACCCCTCGATTAGATTCCAGTCTGTAACTCAATCCTTGGTATCTATTATTCTATATATAAACCCCACAAACACCTAGATTAGATTCCAGTCTGTAACTCAATCCTTGGTATCTATTATTCTATATATAAACCCCACAAACCCCTCGATTAGATTCCAGTCTGCAACTCACTCCCGGGTATCTATTATTCTATATATAAACCCCACAAACCCCTCGATTAGATTCCAGCACTTCCACATCACAAGTTGAGGAAGGGGTCTCCCCCCATTTTAAAGTTGGTTAAAGGCTCTCCCGCCAATATTCAGATGGAGAAGGGATGTCTCACAGGATATTGTTCTTTACACTCAATAATGTTAACACATTTTTGAACATTTTCAGTTTCCCCCTACACTTTCTCTTTCTGTCATCCTGTCTCATTCCTTCCCTCCCTCTCCCATCCCATCTCTCTGCCACTCTATACATTTCTCTGTTTCTCTATATCACCCCATATCTTTACCCGACACTCGCTCCCCTCTCTTCATCTCTCTCTCTCAACTCATCCCTTTTTTATCGCTTGATCTCCTCTCTCTATCTCACTCGCTTACCCAGCTCTCTTTCCCTCTCT
The DNA here is from genome assembly GCF_964194155.1 of Cetorhinus maximus. Classification (NCBI taxonomy): domain Eukaryota; kingdom Metazoa; phylum Chordata; class Chondrichthyes; order Lamniformes; family Cetorhinidae; genus Cetorhinus; species Cetorhinus maximus. The sequence continues at coordinate 12,060 of NW_027596523.1, forward strand.
CCCTGCCTCTCTTCCTCTGAGAATCTAGTCTACAAACACCAGGCAGCCATTTTAGGTTTGGTCACAGTGGCCATTTTATGTCCCCACAGCACTGGGACGCGTAGGACAGAGTTGACTCATGTGACATTAGTATTTTAAACGTGACAGAGACACAGGTATGGAGACATAAATTCCACGTGTATTCCCTGGAATATTGAAGGATCCGGGCCTTCAGTCCCACACTTTGCTGTTGTGAATTTGAATTCTGAATTTTCTAAAACTGAATCTGGACGTAAAAACCCCCGGGATGGAATGATTCACATTCTTTCTGCTGCTGCAAAGCCCGTGTCTGTGTCTGTTTCTCAGTATTTATTAACAATTTAATATAATAGTTTAGAATGCCACAAGTTTGCCATAATGTCTGGAAATGTCTTTTAAATGGGGCAATATTTACACAGAGAGAGAGAGGCAGCAAGCTGGAGAGGGACTAAGACAGTGAAGACCCCCGAACCCTTCAGAACCTCAGAAAGACTGAGCGCTTTGCAGTGAAAGAATGAATGTTTAAAATGCTATCATTGTTAGTGAGTCACTTGCTTCACTGTCCCTGGATTCATTTTCGCAATTCAGCCTTTTCTAAAAGATGTGACTGGGAGCTGGGCAGAGTCTACACATTGGAGACCCCCAGATCCTGTGTCTATTCACCACCCCCTCCTCTTGTTTTACTATCTCAGCCCCTCTGTTTCACCTCACTCACACCCCCCTTTCTCTCTCTCTCTCACTTCCCCCATTGGAGAGACCGAGGGGGAGAGAGGAGACCGAGAATTAGATAGTCAGAGATCGGTGAAGTGAATTCAATTGGCTGCTGGGCCTTTACCTTTCACCGTGACATGAATTGCTCTCAGACACGGGCCCTGTGCTCTTGGTGAATTAGACCCGGATACAAGTTCCGGCCTTTTTAATTCCACGCCCCTGTGAGTGCTGGATAGAAAGGGCACTCTGGAAAGCTCCTGTCTCACCATCGACAAAAATCCACACCACACTGGCCATCTTTTACATTTATAGTTCCACAATCACATCCCCCAGTCAATCAAATAGTTATTAGAGTTGCAACTAAGGCAATTCTGCACAGCAGGATCCCACGAGCAGTCACACAATGGAGGGGGACACCCCCAGACCCTGTGTCTCCTTCCCCTGCCCCCGAGCCCCCAACACCCCCACCCCCTCTCTGTCGAAGTCTCCCTCATTCTGTTCCTCTTTCTCTCTCTCTGCCCCCATCACTCCTCCCTCTGTACCCACCTCTCTCTCTGCCCCCATCACCTCTCCCTCCGCACCCTCCTCTCTCTCTGCCCCCATCACCCCTCCCTCCGCACCCACCTCTCTCTCTGCCCTCATCACCCCTCCCTCCGCACCCACCTCTCTCTCTGCCCCCATCACCCCTCCCTCCGGACCCACATCTCTCTCTGCCCCCATCAACCCTCCCTCCGCAACCTCCTCTCTCTCTGCCCCCATTACCCCTCCCTCCGCACCCACCTCTCTCTCTGCCCCCATCACCCCACCCTCCACACCCACCTCTCTCTCGGCCCCCATCAACCCTCCCTCTGCACCAACCTATCTCTCTGCCCCCATCAACCCACCCTCCTCTCTCTCTGCCCCCATCACGTCTCCCTCCGCACTCTCCTCTTTCTCTGCCCCCTTTATTTTGAAAGTGTGTTCACTGTTGCGGGGGGGCAAGGAACAGGGCGGGGGTGGTGGAGACCATGTGTACACAGCAAGATCCCACTCCCCACCTGCTCATGACCAGTTAAAAATGTATTGGCTGAGGATAGCGGGACAGTGAGTGGGGAATGGGCCTCATCCCCTCTCTCTCCACCCCCCCAACATCCTCCCCCACCCCCAATTAAAGTAACGACAAATCACGTTGGTTTTCTTATACATTTTATTGAAAGATGAATTATGGACAGAATTGGCTGGAGAGAGAGAGGGAGAGAGGGAACAAGCTGGAGAGACTGGGGGCAGCTCTCTCCCCACCCTCACCACCAGCCCGCACCCTCAGATCTACATTAAACTAAATTGAAATGGCTGCTGTCCCTTCCATTTAACCCAGGAAAGCCCGTGGCCCGGCCTGTCTAACACACACCGACATGACTCTGGGGGTGAGAAGAAGCCTTCGCACAGGCTCCGGGTTCTCATTTCAGGCCCCCTCCCTCTCCCTCTCCCTCTCCCTCTCCCTCTCCCTCTCCCTCTCCCTCTCCCTCTCCCTCTCCCTCTCTCTCTCCCTCTCCCTCTCCCTCTCCCTCTCCCTCTCAATCTCTCTCTCTCTCTCTCTCTCCCTCTCCCTCTCCCTCTGTGTCCGACTGCTTCACCCTCCATGAACCCATTTCTATCAAGTGTGGTCACTGATGCAGTTCAGGAAAGGCTGGCGGCCTCTTTGTTTTGTTTTTTTACACAGCAGGATCCCATGACATTCCCTATCTCCACACCTGCTGTGAAAGCCTCTCTCTCCCCGATTTCCCCGTGGGAATTCCCCAGTCTGGGGGCCATCCCCTCAGTTCCCTCCCTCCCCACCACCACAACCCCCTGAAAGGGCTGAAACTCAAACTGGGGAGCAGCTGGATTCTCTCAGGAGATATTTTCAGATCACTACCTCGGGATTTCAGTTGGGGTCAAATCCCACTTTCTGGAAGGCCCTGACTGGGAGCTGGGCAGTGACTGCACACGAGGAGCCCTCTCTCTCTCCCTCCGGACCCAGTGTCTTCTCACCTACCCACACCAACTCCTCTCTGTTTTGTTATCTCTCCCCCTCTTTCCCCTGACCTCTCCTTTCTCTCTCTCTCATGTGGGGAAAGGCCACAGGCCACTGTGGACACAGCAAGATCAGGAGGATGGAGAGAGAGAGAGAGAAATCCACACACAGAAGCTGCGTAAACTGAATTAAAATGGTTCCCCCTGTCCACCCATCAGTCTCCAGAAGGTGCTAAACTCCCTGTCTTATTTTGGAATTATAACAAGCTTCTAAACAGCCTCAGGTTTCAGATTTTTAATCTCCTCTTTGTCACACACCAAAGGGTTAATGTGTTTGTGACTAATCGCAAGGCCGGGATATTATAACCCCAGGGTTTCAAAATCCAGCACCCCATCATCTAACAGAAACCGCTTCATCGATGCACCAAAAACCAGGGTCCCTCCGAGATTAAAATTAAACCTCAGGGTCATAAAGAGACACAACTCACGTGGGTGGGTGGGGGGTGTGGAACAGGCCTGAGTCCATCCATCCAACCTGGGGAAAAGCTCCTGCTCATGGATTCATAATCACATTGCAGTCTTCAAACTCCAAATACCTGGGGAAAAGAGAGAGGGAAAAGAATTGACTAAAACACAAAGCAAGAACATTTCTAAACAAAATAGCACAGCAAGAGCCAAGGATTCCATCCCCCCCATACCGACCCCTTCACAGTTACACAACCTCTTAGCAACATCCAAATACAAAAATATCTCAGTTATAAACCAGAGGCTAAAACAGATTGAGAGACCTTTCCCATCCCCTGTGTTTCTCTCTGTATCTCTCTTCCTATCTCACTCACATCTCTGTCCCCCTCACTCATTCACTCTCTCACTCTGTGTCTCAGAGATGGAAATTAAACCTCGATTGGGGTAATAAACAGACACAACTCACGTGGGTGAAGCCTGTGGACCAGGCCTCAGTCTATCCCCCTCCCTCCGCACCCTCCTCTCTCTCTGCCTCCATCATCCCTCCCTCCGCACCCTCCTCCTTTCCCTCAATCTTTTATTTTGAAAGTGTGGTCACTCTTGTGGGGGGCAAGGAACAGGGCGGGGGGGGGTGGAGACCATGATTACACAGCAAGATCCCACTACCCACCTGCTCATGACCAGTTAAAAATGTATTGGCTGAGGATAGCGGGACAGTGAGTGCGGAATGGGCCTCACCCCCTCTCTCTCCGCCCCCCAATATCCTCCCCCACCCCCAATTAAAGTAACGACAAATTACATTGGTGTTTTTATACATTTTATTGAAAGATGAATTATGGACAGAATTGGCTGGAGAGAGAGAGTGTGAGAGGGAACAAGCTGGAGAGACAGAGACTGGGGGCTGCTCTCTCCCCACCCTCACCACCAGCCCGCACCCTCAGATCTACATTAAACTCAATTGAAATGGCTGCTGTCCCTTCCATTTAACCCAGGAAAGCCCGTGGCCCGGCCTGTCTAACATACACCGACATGACTCTGGAGGTGAGAAGAAGCCTTCGCACAGGCTCCGGGTTCTCATTTCAGGCCCTCTCCCTCTACCTCTCCCTCTCTCTCTGTGTCTGACTGCTCCACCCTCCATGAACCCATTTCTATCAAGTGTGGTCACTGATGCATTTCAGGAAAGGCTGGCGGCCTCTTTGTTTTATCTTTTTACACAGCAGGATCCCAAGACTTTCCCTATCTCCATACCTGCTGTGACACATCCTAGAGAGACTGAATTCAAATGACTGTTCCACCTCCCAAGTCATCGCCCTGCCTAAAACACCAGCATTATTCAGGAATTAGCACAAACGTTTACACACTCTCACAGTTAGGACTTGGTAAAGGGCTTCTGAGGGACAGGAAATGAGGCCAATCAGCACATTTTTAATAAATTAACTGGTTGTGGCACAGTATGAAACACTGCAGGGAATTTGTGCACAGCAAGATCCCACAGGGTGCAGCCACCTCTGCTCAGCACTTTTTAAATGGGGCAATATTTACACAGAGAGAGGCAGCAAGTTGGAGAGGTACTAAGACAGTGAAGATCCCTGACCCCTTCAGAACCTCAGAAAGACTGAGCGCTTTGCAGTGAAAGAATGAATGTTTAAAATGCTCTCATTCTTAGTGAGTCACTTGCTTCACTGTCCCTGGATTCATTTTCGCAATTCAGACTTTTCTAAAAGATGTGTCTTGGAGCTGGGCAGATTCTACAAATTGGAGACCCCCAGATCCTGTGTCTATTCACCACCCCCTCCTCTTGTTTTGCTACCTCAGCTCCTCTGTTTCAACCCTCTCTCTATCTCACTCGCTTACCCAGCTTTCATTCCCTCTCTCCCTGCCTCTCTTCCTCTGAGAATCTAGTCTACAAACACCAGGCAGCCATTTTAGGTTTGTTCACAGTGGCCATTTTATGTCCCCACAGCACTGGGACACTTAGGACAGAGTTGACTCATGTAACATTAGTATTTTAAACGTGACAGAGACACAGGTATGGAGACATAAATTCCAGGTGTATTCCCTGGAATATTGAAGGATCCGGGCCTTCAGTCCCACACTTTGCTGTTGTGAATTTGAATTCTGAATTTTCTAAAACTGAATCTGGAAGTAAAAACCCCCGGGATGGAATGATTGACATTCTTTCTGCTGCTGCAAAGCCCGTGTCTGTGTCTGTTTCTCAGTATTTATTAACAATTTAATATAATAGTTTAGAATGCCACAAGTTTGCCATAATGTCTGGAAATGTCTTTTAAATGGGGCAATATTTACACAGAGAGAGAGAGGCAGCAAGCTGGAGAGGGACTAAGACAGTGAAGACCCCCGAACCCTTCACCTCAGAAAGACTGAGCGCTTTGCAGTGAAAGAATGAATGTTTAAAATGCTCTCATTGTTAGTGAGTCACTTGCTTCACTGTCCCTGGATTCATTTTCACAATTCAGCCTTTTCTAAAAGATGTGACTGGGAGCTGGGCAGAGTCTACACATTGGAGACCCCCAGATCCTGTGTCTATTCACCACCCCCTCCTCTTGTTTTACTTTCTCAGCCCCTCTTTTTCACCTCACTCACTCCCCCCTTTCTCTCTCTCTCTCACTTCCCCCATTGGAGAGACCGAGGGGGAGAGAGGAGACTGAGAATTTGACAGTCAGAGATCGGTGAAGTGAATTAAATTGGTTGCTGGGCCTTTACCTTTCACCGTGACATGAATTGCTCTCAGACACGGGCCCTGTGCTCTTGGTGAATTAGACCCGGATACAAGTTCCGGCCTTTTTAATTCCACGCCCCTGTGAGTGCTGGATAGAAAGGGCACTCTGGAAAGCTCCTGTCTCACCATCGACAAAATCCACACCACACTGGCCATCTTTTACATTTATAGTTCCACAATCACATCCCCCAGTCAATCAAATAGTTATTAGAGTTGCAAATAAAGCAATTCTGCACAGCAGGATCCCACGAGCAGTCACACAATGGAGGGGGACACCCCCAGACCCTGTGTCTCCTTCCCCTGCCCCCGAGCCCCCAACACCCCCACCCCCTCTCTGTCGAAGTCTCCCTCAATCTGTTCCTCTTTCTCTCTCTCTGCCCCCATCACTCCTCCCTCTGCACCCACCTCTCTCAGTGCCCCATTCAGCCCTCCCTCCGCACCCACCTCTTCTCTGCCCCCATCACCCCTCCCTCCGCACCCACCTCTCTCTCTGCCCTCATCACTCCTCCCTCTGCACCCACCTCTCTCTCTGCCCCCATCACCCCTCCCTCCGCACCCACCTCTCTCTCTGCACCCATCACCCCTCCCACCGCACCCTCCTCTCTCTCTGCCCCCATCACCCCTCCCTCCGCACCCACCTCTCTCTCTGCCCCCATGAACCCTCCCTCCGCAACCTCCTCTCTCTCTGCACCCATCACCCCTCCCAACGCACCCTCCTCTCTCATTGCCCCCATCACCCATCCCTCCTCACCCACCACTCTCTCTGCCCCATCACCCCTCCCTCCGCAACCTCCTCTCTCTCTGCCCCCATCACCCCACCCTCCGCACCCACCTCTCTCTCTGCCCCCATCAACCCTCCCTCTGCAACCTCCTCTCTCTCTGCCCCCATCACCCCTCCCTCCGCACTCTCCTCTTTCTCTGCCCCCTTTATTTTGAAAGTGTGGTCACTGTTGTGGGGGGCAAGGAACAGGGCGGTGGGTGTTGGAGACCATGTGTACACAGCAAGATCCCACTCCCCATCTGCTCATGACCAGTTAAAAATTTATTGGCTGAGGATAGCGGGACAGTGAATGGGAATGGGCCTCATCCCCTCTCTCTCCCCCCCCCCAACAACCTCCCCAACCCCCAATTAAAGTAACGACAAATTACATTGGTGTTTTTATACATTTTATTGAAAGATGAATTATGGGCAGAATTGGCTGGAGAGAGAGAGAGGGAGAGAGGGAACAAGCTGGAGAGACAGAGACTGGGGGCTGCTCTCGCCCCACCCTCACCACCAGCCCGCACCCTCAGATCTACATTAACCTCAATTGAAATGGCTGCTGCCCCTTCCATTTAACCCGGGAAAGCCCGTGGCCCGGCCTGTCTAACACACACCGACATGAATCTGGGGGTGAGAAGAAGCCTTCTCACGGGCTCCGGGTTCTCATTTCAGGCCCTCTCCCTCTCCCTCCCTCTCCCTCTCCCTCTCCCTCTCCCTCTCCCTCTCCGACTGCTTCACCCTCCATGAACCCATTTCTATCAAGTGTGGTCACTGATGCAGTTCAGGAAAGGCTGGTGGCCTGTGTTTTATTTTTTACACAGCAGGATCCCATGACTTTCCCTATCTCCACACCTGCTGTGAAAGCCTCTCTCTCCCCGCCTTCCCCGTGAGAATTCCCCAGTCTGGGGGCCATCCCCTCAGTTCCCTCCCTCCCCACCACCACAACCCCCTGAAAGGGCTGAAACTCAAACTGGGGAGCAGCTGGATTCTCTCAGGAGACATTTTCAAATCACTGCCTCGGGATTTCAGTTGGGGTCAAATCCCACTTTCTGGAAGGCCCTGACTGGGAGCTGGGCAGTGACTGCACACGAGGAGACCTCTCTCTCTCCCCCCGGACCCTGTGTCTTCTCACCTACCCACACCAACTCCTCTCTGTTTTGTTATCTCTCCCCCTCTTTCCCCTGACCTCTCCTTTCTCTCTCTCTCATGTGGGGAAAGGCCACAGGGCACTGTGGGCACAGCAAGATCAGGAGGATGGAGAGAGAGAGAGAGAGAAATCCACACACAGAAGCTGCGTAAACTGAATTAAAATGGTTCCCCCTGTCCACCCATCAGTCTCCAGAAGGTGCTAAACTCCCTCTCTGATTTTGGAATTATAACAAGCTTCTAAACAGCCTCAGGTTTCAGATTTTTAATCTCCTCTTTGTCACACACCAAATGGTTAATGTATTTGTGACTAATCGCAAGGCCGGGATATTTTAACCCCAGGGTTTCAAAATCCAGCACCCCATCATCTAACAGAAACCGCTTCATTGATGCACCAAAAACCAGGGTCCCTCCGAGATTAAAATTAAACCTCGGGGTCATAAAGAGACACAACTCACGTGGGTGGGTGGGGGGGTGTGGAACAGGCCTGAGTCCATCCATCCAAGCTGGGGAAAAGCTCCTGCTCATGGATTCATAGTCACATTGCAGTCTTCAAACTCCAAATTCCTGGGGAAAAGAGCGAGAGAAAAGAAATGACTAAATACACAAAGCAAGATCATTTCTAAATAAAATAGCACAGCAAGAGCCCAGGATTCCACCCCCACCCCCACCCCCTCCCCTTCACAGTAACACAACCTCTTAGCAACATCCAAATACCAAAATATCCCAGTTATAAACCAGAGGCTAAAACAGATTGAGAGACCTTTCCCATCCCCTGTGTTTCTCTCTGTATCTCTCTTCTTATCTCACTCACATCTCTGTCTCCCTCACTCATTCACTCTCTCACCCTCTGTGTCTCAGAGATGGAAATAAAACCTCGATTGGGGTAAGAAACAGACACAACTCACATGGGTGAAGCCTGTGGACCAGGCCTCAGTCTGTCCCCCTCCCTCCGCACCCTCCTCTCTCTCTGCCCCCATCACCCCTCCCTCCGCACCCTCCTCCTTTCCCTCAATCTTTTATTTTGAAAGTGTTGTCACTATTATGGGGGGCAAGGAACAGGGCGGGGGGGGTGGAGACATGTGTACACAGCAAGATCCCACTCCCCACCTGCTCATGACCAGTTAAAAATGTATTGGCTGAGGATAGCCGGACAGTGAGTGGGGAATGGGCCTCACCCCCTCTCTCTCTCCCCCCCCAACACCCTCTCCCACCCCCAATTATAGTAACGACAAATTACATTGCTTTTCTTATACATTTTATTGAAAGATGAATTATGGACAGAATTGGCTGGAGAGAGAGAGGGAGAGAGGGAACAAGCTGGAGAGACAGAGACTGGGGGCTGCTCTCTCCCCACCCTCACCACCAGCCCGCACCCTCAGATCTACATTAAACTCAATTGAAATGGCTGCTGCCCCTTCCATTTAACCCAGGAAAGCCCGTGGCCCGGCCTGTCTAACACACACCGACATGACTCTGGGGGTGAGAAGAAGCCTTCGCACAGGCTCCGGGTTCTCATTTCAGGCCCTCTCCCTCTCCCCCTCTCTCTCTCTCTGTGTCCGACTGCTTCACCCTCCATGAACCCATTTCTATCAAGTGTGGTCACTGATGAAGTTCAGGAAAGGCTGGCGGCCTCTTTGTTTTATTTTTTTACACAGCAGGATCCCAAGACTTTCCCTATCTCCATACCTGCTGTGACACATCCTAGAGAGACTGAATTCAAATGACTGTTCCACCTCCCAAGTCATCGCCCTGCCTAAAACACCAGCATTATTCAGGAATTAGCACAAACTTTTACACACACTCACAGTTAGGACTTGGTAAAGGGCACCTGAGGGATAGGAAATGAGGCCAATCAGCACATTTTTAATAAATTAACTGGTTGTGGCACAGTATGAAACACTGCAGGGAATTTGTGCACAGCAAGAGCCCAGAGGTTGCAGCCAGCTCTGCTCAGCACTTTTTAAATGGGGTAATATTTACACTGAGAGAGAGAGGCAGCAAGTTGGAGAGGGACTAAGACAGTGAAGACCCCCGACCCCTTCAGAACCTCAGAAAGACTGAGCGCTTTGCAGTGAAGGAATGAATGTTTAAAATGCTCTCATTGTTAGTGAGTCACTTACTTCACTGTCCCTGGATTCATTTTCGCAATTCAGCCTTTTCTAAAAGATGTGACGGGGAGCTGGGCAGAGTCTACACATTGGAGACCCCCAGATCCTGTGTCTATTCACCACCCCCTCCTCTTGTTTTGCTACCTCAGCCCCTCTGTTTCAACCCTCTTTCCAGACATTAAGGCAAACTTGTGGCATTCTAAACTATTATCTTAAATTGTTAATAAATACTGAGAAACAGACACAGACACGGGCTTTGCAGCAGCAGAAAGAATGTCAATCATTCCATCCCGGGGGTTTTTACTTCCAGATCCAGTTTTAGAAAATTCAGAATTCAAATTCACAACAGCAAAGTGTGGGACTGAACGCCCGGAACCTTCAATATTCCAGGGAATACACCTGGAATTTATGTCTCCATACCTGTGTCTCTGTCACGTTTAAAATACTAATGTTACATGAGTCAACTCTGTCCTAAGTGTCCCAGTGCTGTGGGGACATAAAATGGCCACTGTGACCAAACCTAAAATGGCTGCCTGGTGTTTGTAGACTAGATTCTCAGAGGAAGAGAGGCAGGGAGAGAAGACACAGATCGAGTGAATGAGAAATAGAGACTCTCAGAACAAGTGGTTGACTGAGAGCCAGACAGTGAATAAAGGATATTTTGGTGAGAGTTTAGTGAGAGGGAGAGAGGGTTGTGTTGAGAGGGTGAGAGAGTTGGTGTGAGAGGGAGAGAGCGTTGGGGTGAGAGGGAGAGAGAGTTGGGGGGAGAGGGATAGAATTTTGGGGTAGGAGAGAGAGAGAGTGTTGGGGTATGAGGGTGGGAGGTTTGGGGTGAGAGGGAGAGACTGTTGGGGTGAGAGGGAGAGAGGATTGGAGAGAGAGGGGGATAGAGTTGGGGTGAGAGGGAAAGAGAGAGTGGGGATGAGAGGGGTAGAGGCTTGGGATGAGAGGGTTGGGGTGAGAGGGAGAGCGGCATTGGCTGAGAGGGAGAGAGGCTTTGGCTGAGAGGGAGAGAGGCTTTGGCTGAGAGGGAGAGAGGCTTTGGCTGAGAGGGAGAGAGGCTTTGGCTGAGAGGGAGAGAGGCTTTGGCTGAGAGGGAGAGAGGCTTTGGCTGAGAGGGAGAGAGGCTTTGGCTGAGCGGGAGAGAGGCTTGGGGTGAGCGGGAGTGAGGCTTGGGGTGAGCGGGAGAGAGGATTGGGATGAGCGGGAGAGAGGCTTGGGGTGAGCGGGAGAGAGGCTTGGGGTGAGCGGGAGAGAGGCTTGGGGTGAGCGGGAGAGTGGCTTGGGGTGAGCGGGAGAGAGTCTTGGGGTGAGAGGGAGAGAGGTTTGGGGTGAGTGGCAGAGAAGGAAGGGGTGAGAGGGAGAGAGGGTTGGGGTGAGAGAGAGAGAGAGTTGGTGTAAGAGGGAATGAGGAGAGGGTGAGAGTGAGAGAGAGTTGTGGTGAAAGGGAGAGAGTGTTGGGGTGAGAGAGAGAGAGGGTTGGGGTGAGAGGGAGGGAGGGTTGGTGTGAGAGGGAGGGAGGGTTGGGTGAGAGGGAGAGAGTGTTGGGGTGAGAGAGAGAGAGGGTTGGGGTGAGAGGGAGGGAGGGTTGGTGTGAGAGGGAGGGAGGGTTGGGGTGAGAGGGAGAGAGGGTTGGGGTGAGAGGGAGAGAGGGTTGGGTGAGAGGGAGAGAAGTTTAGGTTCAGAGGGAGAGAGGGTTAATGTGAGAGGGAGGGAGACTTAGGGTGAGAGGGTGGAAGAGTGGGGATGAGAGTGAGAGAGCTTTTGGGTGAGAGGTTTGGGGTGATAGGGAGAGAGTGTTGTAGTGCGAGGGAGAGAGGGTTGGGGTGAGCGGTTGAGAGGCTTGGGGTGAGCGGGAGAGAGTTTTGCGGTGAGAGGAAGAGAGGGTTGGGGAGAGAGGGAGAGAGGGTTGGGGAGAGAGGGAGAGAGCCTTGGGGTGAGAAAGAGAAAGAATTGGGTTGAGGGGGAGAGAGTGTTGGGGTGAGAGGGAGAGAGATTTGCAGTATGAGGGGGATAGGGTTGCGTTGAGAGGGAGAGAGCTATGGGGTGAGTGGGAGAGAGAGTTTTGGTGAGAGGGAGAGAGGGTTGTATTGAGAGGGTGAGAGAGTTGGGGTGAGAGGGAGAGAGTATTGGGGTGAGAGTGCCTCTAACCCCCTTTCAGGCAGTGAGTTCCAGATTCCCACCACCCTCTGGGTGAAAAAATTCTTCCCCACTACCCCTCTAACCCTCCTGCCCCCTGCCTTAAATCTATACTCCCTCATTATTGTTCCCTCCTCCAAGGGGAAAAGTTCCTTCCTCTTTACCCTATCAATGCCCCTCATTATTTTATTCACCTCAATCATGTCCTTCCTCAATCTCCTCTGCTCACGGGAAAATAATCCAAGTCTATCCTATCTCTCCTCATATCTAAAATTCTCCAGCCCAGGCAACATCCTGGTAAATCTACTCTGCTCTCTCTCTCGTGCAATCACATCCTTCCTATAATGCGGACTCCAGAACTACACGCAATACTCTAGCTGTGGCCTAACCAGCGTTTTATGCAGTTCCAGCATGACTTCCCTGCTCTTATATTCTATGTCTCGGCTAATAAAGGAAAGTATCTCATATGCCTTCTTAACCACCTTATTTACCTGTCCCACTACCTTAAGGGACCAGTGGACATACACACCAAGGTCTCTCTAATGCTCATTAGCTCCCAGGGTCCTACCATTCATCATGTATGCCTGTGCCTTGTGTGTCCTGCCCAAGTGCATCACCTCACACCTATCCGGATTAAAGTCCATGAACCACTGACCAGTCCCTCTATATCCGCCTGTAATCTAAGGCTCTCCTCCTCACTATTTACCACACCACCAATTATCGTGTCATCCACAAACTTGCTGATCAACCCTTCTACATTGAAGTCTAAATCGTTTATACATACCACACACAGCAAGGGACCCAACACCCATCCCAGTGGAACCCCACTGGACACAGGGATCCAGTCACAAAAACACCCCTTGACCATCACCCTCTGCTTCCTGCCACTCAGCCAATTCTGGATCCAAATTGAAAAATTGCCTTGGATCCCATGGGCTCTTACCTTCGCTTTCGTTCTCCCTTGTGGGACCTTATCAAAAGCCTTGCTTATGTCCCACTAGGCTACGTATTCTCCATCTTTAAAATGGAGGAAGATCCAATCCCATCTTTAAAATGGAGGGAGATCCATTCCAGTCTTTAAAATGGAGGGAGATCCATTGCCCAACTTGTGATGTGGAGGTGCTGGAACCTACAATGGAGGAAAGAGTGAAGCTTATTCGAGAATGAAATGTTAACCTGCGTGTGTAACACAGAAAGTTTACAACACAGAAGGAGGCCATTCAGTCCATCAATCTACTTTCGACAATCTGCAAGGAAAATTTCACTGGTCCCACTCGTCTGCCCTTTCCCCGAAATTATTATAACTATTATTGAAGGTTGTTGCTCAGAAACCAATGAAGACAAGGACAAGGCCAATTGTGTGAGGCATTTCTCATCATCTCGGATCTTATGAGGAAAGGATTCTGATTTTCTTATGAGGAAAGGTTGGACAGGCTGGGCCTGTATCCATTGGAGTTTAGAATTTGGAGAGGTGATCTTAGTGAAAGATGTAAGTTCCTGAGGGGTCTTAACAGGGTGGATGTGGAGAAGATGTTTCCCCTTGTGGGAGAGTTTGGAACTAGGGGCGAAGTTTAAAACTATTTTCAAACAATTTAAAAAATGGATGCTAAGCTCCAATTCACACTCAGTGATGCAGTCTACAAAAAAAGGGAATTATTTAAAAAGATCTGAAAATGTCTACAAAACACAGCACACTCCAAATGAAGCTGATTCCAACATCAAACACAGAAGGGGTGTAAATCTCAATTCCATCCCACGTAATCACACTGTGCCGGGAATCATATCCTTCCTATAGTGTGGCTCCCAGGACTGTACACAATACTCCATCTGAGGTCTAACTAGCGTCTTATATAAATTCAGCATAACCTCCCTGCTCTTGTACTCTATGCCCCTATTATTAAAGCCCAGGATACGATATGCTTTATGAACACTCGCTCAACCTGTCCTGCCACCTTCAATGATCTATGCACATCTCCACCCAGGTCTTTCTGCTCCTGCACCCCCTTCAAAATTTCACCCCTACTTTTATTTTTCCTGTCCATGTTTCTCCTACCAAAATGCATCACCTCAAACGTCTCCACATTGAACATCATTGGCCACCTATCTGCCCACGCTACTAACTTGTAAATGTCCTTTTGATGCTCTACACTGTCCCCCTCTCTGTTTATCATTCTCCCAAGTTTTGTGCCATCCACAAACTCTGAAATGGTCCCCTGCACACCAATATCTCAATCATTTATATACATCAGGGAAACCCAGGGTTCCAATACTGACCCCTGGGGAACTCCACTACAATCCTACATCCAGCCGGAAAAATATCCGTGAACCATTACTCTCTGTTTTCCTGGGAGAGAAAGAGAGAGAGAGAGATAGACGGAGAGGTAGATGGGATGAAAGAGGTACAGAGATAGAAAGAGAGCAACAGAGAGACAAGGCGAAAGGGAGAGATATGGCGGCAACAGAGGGAGTAGCAGAGCAACAGAGGTAAGTAGTGAGTGAGAGAGAGAGAGAAAGACGGAACGACAGATAGAGAGACAGAGCGGCAGAGAGACAGGGTGAGAGGGAAAGAGAGCTGGGTAAGCGAGTGAAATAGAGGGGGGAGATCGAGCGAAAGAAAAAGGGATGAGTTGAGAGAGAGAGATGAAGAGAGGGGAGCGAGTGTTGGGTAAAGTGATGGGGTGAGAGAGAGAAACAGAGAAATGTATAGTGTGGCAGAGAGATGGGATGGGAAAGGGAGAGAAGGAATGAGACAGGATGAGAGAAAGAGAAATTGTAGGGGGAAACTGAAAATGTTCAAAAATTTCTTAACATTATTGAGCGTAAAGGACATTATCCTGTGAGACATCCCTTCTCCATCTTTAAATTGGAGGGTGATCCCGCCCCCATCTTAAAAATAGCGGGAGAGCCTTTAACCAACTTTAAAATGGGGGGAGACCCCTTCCTCAATTTGTGATGTGGAAGCGCTGGAATCTAATCGAGGGGTTGGGGTGGTTTATATATAGAATAACAGACACCCGGGAGAGAGTTTCAGACTGGAATCTAATCGAGGGGTTCGGGGGGTTTATATATAGAATAATAGATTCCCGGGCTTGAGTTACAGACTGGAATCTAATCGAGGGGTTCAGGGGGTTTATATATAAAATAGATACCCGGGATTGAGTTACAGACTGGAATCTAATCGAGGGGTTCAGGGGGTTTATATATAGAATAGATACCCGGGATTGAGTAACAGACTGGAATCACGAACTGTTGAAAACATATTTTTTCATGTGATGTGCTGAAAGGCAGGTTACAGAGCCTGATTCATGGAATGTGTAGTGTGAGTTTGTAACCATCTTTATCCCAAATATCAAATTTAATTTCTCATTGGAACTGTTTGATGTTTTCTTAGTCTTGACACAAATGGATAGGGACTCTTTGGACCCTCACTGTTTGCAGCTTTTCACCATTTTTATGTAACCTGTTCCATCCTTTTTAAAGTGAGGAGCCACACATTTGCCGACAATGAAATCCATCTTTCACTATTTCACCCATTCACTTAAGGTGTACATATCTCTTTGGAATTTGCAGTGCAGGTTACAGATTGGATTGGAACTTTCTGCTTTCTGAATCATTAACCAAGGTTCACAGAGTTAAACATCAAAACTGACATTCTGAAACAGGAGAGGGCCCCGCAACTTCAATTCTGTGATTCTGCAGCATCTCATGATCTGTATCTTACAATATGTCTGCCCCCTTCATGTCTCTGAAGACTTGGAAAGTGATTCAGATATTGGGGAACCATTTCTGTCAAACGGGATATTTCCTTTGAAGCATTTCATTGTCTCGGGACATTTACAGTAAACGGCTCCTTCAAAGGACATCATTAAAATTCACTCTTTCATCAAAAATCTGTTGTCCATTCAGACTCCCTGGCCCTACATCCTATTGTTTCAAAGCTAACTTACATTTCACAATGTAGGAAGGTGTGAATGCAAACACTTTCTTCACATGTTTCCACAATACTAAGGCTGACACTATTCAGGGTAAAATTTTCAAGACAACATTCATCAACTGAGAGATTTCCAGCTCCAAATGGAAGCTTCAAGATACAGAAAGTGACAGAGAAATGAAACCTCCAATTTATTTGTTTCTGCATCCATTATTGGACAGCGCGGGGTTAGATAGGAATTAAATGAAAGATTGATATTGATCATAGCATTGGGACATTTCTAACTGATATTGAATTATGGCAAACTTGTGGCATTCTATGCTATTATCTTAAATTGTTAATAAATACTGAGAAACAGACACAGACACGGGCTTTGCAGCAGCAGAACGAATGTGAATCTTTCAATCCCGGGGGTTTTTACTTCCAGATTCAGTTTTAGAAAATTCAGAATTCAAATTTACAACAGCAAAGTGTGGGACTGAAGGCCCGGATCCTTCAATATTCCAGGGAATACACGTGGAATTTATGTCTCCATACCTGTGTCTCTGTCACGTTTAAAATACTAATGTTACATGAGTCAACTCTGTCATAAATGTCCCATTGCTGTGGGGACATAAAATGGCCACTGTGAACAAACCTAAAATGGCTGCCTGGTGTTTGTAGACTAGATTCCCAGAGGAAGAGAGGCAGGGAGAGAGGGAAAGAGAGCTGGGTAAGTGAGTGAGACAGAGAGAGGAGATCAAGCGATAAAAAAGGGATGAGTTAATAGAGAGAGATGAAGAGAGGGGAGCGAGTGTAGGGTAAAGATATGGGGTGAGATAGAGAAACAGAGAAATATATAGGGTGGCAGAGAGATGGGGTGGAAGAGGGAGAGAAGGAACGAGACAGGATGACAGAAAGAGAAAGTGTAGGGGGAAACTGAAAATGTTCAAAAATTTGTTAACATTCCAGTGTGAGATTTAAACTCCTGTTTATTTCAATCTTTAGCTCAGGAATTCACATTAAAACATGCAGAGAATTGAAACCTTTCTCATACAGTTGCCTGTTTGTTCCAGTGTTGGTATATTCCCTCTTTCTCTTGCGTTTTCACTTGTCTGAAGAAATTGAATTGTTGACATTGGATAATCATCCCTTTCCCATGAAAATGTAAACTTCCGGGAAACTGCAACAGACACAATCTAATGCAGTGAACAAAATCCTGCACCTTTATTCATCAATCCCATTTCCTATCTCTGTAGAAACTCCCTTCCACTGACAGATTCTGAGATCCATACTCAATCTCAAAAACCACCACAGAAAAGTGACTGATAATTTTAAACAGTGAATCTGAACTATTTGAAGTTCTGACTCAGTCACAGAATCGCAGAAACTTTGACTCTGTGGGATGAAAATTATCAGAATAACTTTGCAACATACAGGTAACATCAATAGGATTTGACCATTTGATCAAGTCACCCCTGATGCTACTAAATTTCAGGGAATACAACCCGAGTTTGTGCAATCTCACTTTGCAATTTAACCCTTGGAATCCAGGTCTCATTCTGGCAAAGCTGCGATGCACTCGAACTGTCTAAACAGTCCCTGGAGTGTCGGATTAACCCGGGTCACTCACATACACCCAGGTCAGGTTCAAGACTCACCTGTCTCACTCGCTGAGACGCTCCTGTATCACTGGCCTTATTGTAGTCGGATGCCGCGTTGGGAGCAGGACAGGTAGACGGGATTAGGATGACTGCTCATGTGGAGGGTAAACATGAGGAATCTATCAGAGAATCAGAACAGACCAGGGAGAATCAAACAAGGAAATTCATGTTCAATTTGTTAAGCCCTGCTTTGTGGAATGTTTTTGTTTTTGATGAGAATGTTGCCAGCAACCATTCCCAGAGATGATGCAGCAGGGGCTAGATACAGAGTAAAGCTCCCTCGATACTGTACCCATCAAACACTCCAAGGACAGGTACAGCACGGGGATATATACAGAGTAAAGCTCCCTCGATACTGTCTCCATCAAACACTCCCAGGACAGGTACAGTACGGGGTTAGATACAGAGTAAAGCTCCCTCTATACTGTCCCTAACTAACACTCCCAGGACAGGTACAGCACAGGGTTAAATATAGAATAGAACTCCCTCCATACTGTCCCCATCAAACACTCGCAGAGAGAAATAGAGACTGAGAAACGGATTGAGAAGGGATCTCCGTCCTGCCTCACCAACTCTCTCTCATCCAAAACTGGAGAGAATATGGGAATGAGAGAGCACGGGGGGTGGTGGTGGGTGCGATGGTGCAGAGATAGTTTGGGGGGTGGGAGAGAAAGCGTGGGGTTGGCAGAGAGGGTGTGGGCCAAGATGATGATCAGAGAGAGAGTGCATGTGAGAGACAGAGATTGTGTGTGTGAGAGAGAGATGGTGTGTGTGCGTGGGAGATTGTGCGTGCAAGAGATAGAGTGTGAGAGCGAGCGTGTGAGAGGGATTGTGAAAGAGCGATTGCTTGTGAAAGGGAGAGAGTGAGAGAGAGTTGGAGTGAGAGGGTGAGAGAGTGCGAATGAGAGTGAGAGAGCTTTTGGGTGAGAGGTTTGGAGTGATAGGGAGGGAGAGTTGGGGTGAGAGAGTGGGGAAGGGAGGGAGAGAGGTTAGGGGTGAGAGGGAGAGAGGGTTGGGGTGAGAGAGAGAGTGAGTTGGGGTATGAGGGTGGGAGGTTTGGAGTGAGAGGGAGAGACTGTTGGGGTGAGAGGGAGAGAGAGTTGGGGTGAGTGGGAGAGCGGGTTGTGGTGAGAGGGAGAGAGGGTTGCATTGAGAGGGAGAGAAGTTTGGGGTGAGTGGGAGAGAGTTTTGGTGAGAGTTAGAGAGGGTTGTGCTGTGAGGTTGAGAGAGTTGGGGTGAGAGGGAGAGAGTGTTGGGGTGAGAGGGAGAGAACGATGGGGTGAGAGGGAGAGAGGTTTGGGGTGAGAGGGAGAGAAGGATGGGGTGAGAGGGAGAGAGGGTTGGGTGAGAGGGAGAGAGGGTTGGTGTAAGAGGGAATGAGGAGTTGGTGAGAGTGAGAGAGAGTTGGGTGGAGAGGGTGAGAGAGTGGGGATGAGAGTGAGAGAGCTTTTGGGTGAGTGGTTCGGGGTGATAGGGAGAGAGTGTTGGGGTAGGAGGTAGAGTGGGTGGGAGTGATAGGGAGAGAGAGTTGGGGAGATTGGGAGAGAGAGTTGGGGTGAGAGGGAGATAATGTTGGGGTGAGAGGGAGACAGTGTTGGGGTGAGAGGGAGACAGTGTTGGGGTGAGAGGGAGACAGTGTTGGGGTGAGAGGGAGACAGTGTTGGGGTGAGAGGGAGACAGTGTTGGGGTGAGAGGGAGACAGTGTTGGGGTGAGAGGGAGACAGTGTTGCGGTGAGAGGGAGACAGTGTTGGGGTGAGAGGGAGACAGTGTTGGGGTGAGAGGGAGACAGTGTTGGGGTGAGAGGGAGACAGTGTTGGGGTGAGAGGGAGACAGTGTTGGGGTGAGAGGGAGACAGTGTTGGGGTGAGAGGGAGAGAGTTTTGGAGTGAGAGGGAGAGAGAGTGGGGATGAGATGGTGAGATGGTTGGTGTGAGAGGGTGAATGGGGTGTGTTGAGAGGTAGAGAGGGTTGGAGTGAGAGGGAATGAGGGTTGGGGTGAGAGGGAGAGAACATTGGGGTGAGAGGGACAGAGTGTTAGGGTGAGAGGTAGATTATGTTGGGGTGAGATGGAGAGAGTGTTGGGGTGAGAGGGAGAGTGGGTTGGGGTGAGAGGGAGAGTGGGTTGGGGTGAGAGGGAGAGTGGGTTGGGGTGAGAGGGAGAGTGGGTTGGGGTGAGAGGGAGAGTGGGTTGGGGTGAGAGGGAGAGAGTGTTGGGGTGAGAGGGAGAGTGGGTTGGGGTGAGATGGAGAGTGGGTTGGGGACTGCGATTACTGCCAGTGTTTTGGGGGTATGTGTGAGATCAGGGTTTGGAACTGGAGTAACACAACCAACAGGGGAAAGAAATATAAATTTATTATTAAGCCAAAAATAAAGACAGGCCCTTGTTGAGACCATGTCTGTCCTGGGATTAACCCTCAGTGGACAGGAGCAGCAAGGGGTCCTGTCTTGTTATTAACATTCAATGGACAGGATCAGCAAGGGGTCCTGTCTGGAAAGAGAGAGGGAGAGGGAAAGCTGGAGTGACAGAGACAGGGAAATGCCACCCCCTCCCCCAGAAACGTCGTGTGTTCCCTGTTGCAGTTCAGGAAAAGCTGCAGGCCGTTTGTGCACAGGGGGATCCCACAGGCAGCAATGTAATGCTATCCGGATGGGAACAGGGAGACACATTTACTTCCCCAGCCTCATGCCTGCTGTAAACATCCCTCTTCCCCCTCTCCCCCCCTCCCCGGGCACCATGTGTGCTCTGAGTCCGGACACATCCCCAGAAAGGCCTAAACTCCTTCTCGTCAAACCGGGAACAAGCTGCTGCTTCCTGGGGGAGACTTTTTGAAATCTCCGTCCCAGCATCGATTTTTACAAACCAGGCGTCCCCGGGAGGGTGTGACTGAGGCTTTTGTGCAGAGACTGGGAGCTGGGCACTGACTCCACACTGGAGACCCTCCCCTAACCCCCCCCCCAAGACCCTGTGTCTCGTCCTCACCCCCCACCCCCTGCCTCTGTTTCACTGTCTTTTCCTGTTTCCCTCAATCTCCCCCCTCTCCCTCTGTTGTAACGTAGGGACACATCCTAGAGAGACTGAATTCAAATGACTGTTCCACCTCCCAAGTCATCGCCCTGCCTAAAACACCAGCATTATTCAGGAATTAGCACAAACTTTTACACACTCTCACAGTTAGGACTTGGTAAAGGGCACCTGAGGGACAGGAAATGAGTCCAATCAGCACATTTTTAATAAATTAACTGGTTGTGGCACAGTATGAAACACTGCAGGGAATTTGTGCACAGCAACATCCCACAAGGTGCAGTCAGCTCTGCTCAGCACTTTTTAAATGGGGCAATATTTACACAGAGAGAGAGAGGCAGCAAGTTGGAGAGGGTCTAAGACAGTGAAGACCCCCGACCCCTTCAGAACCTCAGAAAGACTGAGCGCTTTGCAGTGAAAGAATGAATGTTTAAAATGCTCTCATTGTTAGTGAGTCACTTGCTTCACTGTCCCTGGATTCATTTTCGCAATTCGGCCTTTTCTAAAAGATGTGACTGGGAGCTGGGCAGATTCTACACATTGGAGACCCCCTGATCCTGTGTCTATTCACCACCCCCTCCTCTTGTTTTACTATCTCAGCCCCTCTGTTTCACCTCACTCACTCCCCCCTTTCTCTCTCTCTCTCTCTCTCTTCCCCCATTGGAGAGACTGAGGGGGAGAGAGGAGACTGAGAATTTGACAGTCAGAGATCGGTGAAGTGAATTAAATTGGCTGCCGGGCCTTTACCTTTCACCGTGACATGAATTGCTCTCAGACACGGGCCCTGTGCTCTTGGTGAATTAGACCCGGGTACAAGTTCCGGCCTTTTTAATTCCACGCCCCTGTGAGTGCTGGATAGAAAGGGCACTCTGGAATGCTCCTGTCTCACCATCGACAAAATCCACACCACACTGGCCATCTTTTACATTTATAGTTCCACAATCACATCCCCCAGTCAATCAAATAGTTATTAGAGTTGCAACTAAGGCAATTCTGCACAGCAGGATCCCACGAGCAGTCACACAATGGAGGGGGACACCCCCAGACCCTGTGTCTCCTTCCCCTGCCCCCGAGCCCCCAACACCCCCACCCCCTCTCTGTCGAAGTCTCCCTCAATCTGTTCCTCTTTCTCTGTCTCTGTCCCCATCACTCCTCCCTCTGCACCCACCTCTCTCTCTGCCCCCATCAACCTCTCCCTCCGCACTCTCCTCTCTCTACCCCCATCAACACCTTCCTCCGCACCCAACTCTCTCTCTGCCCCCATCACCCCTCCCTCCTCACCCACCTCTCTCTCTGCCCCCATCACACCTCCCTCCGCACCCACCTCTCTCTCTGCACCCATCACCTCTCCCTCCGCACCCTCCTCTCTCTCTGCCCCCATCACCCCTCCCTCCGCACCCACCTCTCTCTCTGCCCCCATCACCCCTCCCTCCGGACCCACATCTCTCTCTGCCCCCATCAACCCTCCCTCCGCAACCTCCTCTCTCTCTGCCCCCATTACCCCTCCCTCCGCACCCACCTCTCTCTCTGCCCCCATCACCCCTCCCTCCGCACCCACCTCTCTCTCTGCCCCTATCAACGCTCCCTCTGCACCAACCTATCTCTCTGCCCCCATCACCCCACCCTCCACACCCACCTCTCTCTCTGCCCCTATCAACGCTCCCTCTGCACCAACCTATCTCTCTGCCCCCATCACCCCACCCTCCACACCCACCTCTCTCTCTGCCCCTATCAACGCTCCCTCTGCACCAACCTATCTCTCTGCCCCCATCACCCCACCCTCCACACCCTCCTCTCTCTCTGCCCCCATCACGTCTCCCTCCGCACTCTCTTCTTTCTCTGCCCCCTTTATTTTGAAAGTGTGGTCACTGTTGTGGGGGGCAAGGAACAGGGCGGGGGTGGTGGAGACCATGTGTACACAGCAAGATCCCACTCCCCACCTGCTCATGACCAGTTAAAAATGTATTGGCTGAGGATAGCGGGACAGTGAGTGGGGAATGGGCCTCATCCCCTCTCTCCCCCCCCCAACACCCTCCCCCACCCCCAATTAAAGCAACGACAAATCACGTTGGTTTTCTTATACATTTTATTGAAAGATGAATTATGGACAGAACTGGCTGGAGAGAGAGAGGGAGAGAGGTAACAAGCTGGAGAGACAGAGACTGGGGGCTGCTCTCTCCCCACCCTCACCACCAGCCCGCACCCTCAGATCTACATTAAACTCAATTGAAATGGCTGCTGCCCCTTCCATTTAACCCAGGAAAGCCCGTGGCCCGGCCTGTCTAACACACACCGACATGAATCTGGGGGTGAGAAGAAGCCTTCGCACAGGCTCCGGGTTCTCATTTCAGGCCCCCTCCCTCTCCCTCTCCCTCTCCCTCTCTCTCTCTCTCTCTCCATCTCCCTCTCCCTCTCCCTCTCCCTCTCCCTCTCCCTCTCCCTCTCCCTCTCCCTCTCCCTCTCCCTCTCTATCTCTCTCTATCTCTCTCTCCCTCTCCCTCTCCCTCTCCCTCTGAGTCCGACTGCTTCACCCTCCATGAACCCATTTCTATCAAGTGTGGTCACTGATGCAGTTCAGGAAAGGCTGGCGGCCTCTTTGTTTTGTTTTTTTACACAGCAGGATCCCATGACATTCCCTATCTCCACACCTGCTGTGAAAGCCTCTCTCTCCCCGATTTCCCCGTGGGAATTCCCCAGTCTGGGGGCCATCCCCTCAGTTCCCTCCCTCCCCACCACCACAACCCCCTGAAAGGGCTGAAACTCAAACTGGGGAGCAGCTGGATTCTCTCAGGAGATATTTTCAAATCACTGCCTCGGGATTTCAGTTGGGGTCAAATCCCACTTTCTTGAAGGCCCTGACTGGGAGCTGGGCAGTGACTGCACACGAGGAGCCCTCTCTCTCTCCCTCCTGACCCTGTGTCTTCTCACCTACCCACACCAACTCCGCTCTGTTTTGTTATCTCTCCCCCTCTTTCCCCTGACCTCTCCTTTCTCTCTCTCTCATGTGGGGAAAGGCCACAGGCCCCTGTGGGCACAGCAAGATCAGGAGGATGGAGAGAGAGAGAGAGAAATCCACACACAGAAGCTGCGTAAACTGAATTAAAATGGTTCCCTCTGTCCACCCATCAGTCTCCAGAAGGTGCTAAACTCCCTGCCTTATTTTGGAATTATAACAAGCTTCTAAACAGCCTCAGGTTTCAGATTTTTAATCTCCTCTTTGTCACACACCAAAGGGTTAATGTGTTTGTGACTAATCGCAAGGCCGGGATATTTTAACCCCAGGGTTTCAAAATCCAGCACCCCATCATCTAACAGAAACCGCTTCATCGATGAACCAAAAACCAGGGTCCCTCCGAGATTAAAATTAAACCTCGGGGTCATAAAGAAACACAACTCACGTGGGTGGGTGGGGGGTGTGGAACAGGCCTGAGTCCATCCATCCAAGCTGGGGAAAAGCTCCTGCCCATGGATTCATAATCACATTGCAGTCTTCAAACTACAAATTCCTGGGGAAAAGAGAGAGGGAAAAGAATTGACTAAAACACAAAGCAAGAACATTTCTAAACAAAATAGCACAGCAAGAGCCCAGGATTCCATCCCCCCCATACCGACCCCTTCACAGTTACACAACCTCTTAGCAACATCCAAATACAAAAATATCTCAGTTATAAACCAGAGGCTAAAACAGATTGAGAGACCTTTCCCATCCCCTGTGTTTCTCTCTGTATCACTCTTCCTATCTCACTCACATCTCTGTCCCCCTCACTCATTCACTCTCTCACTCTGTGTCTCAGAGATGGAAATTAAACCTCGATTGGGGTAATAAACAGACACAACTCACGTGGGTGAAGCCTGTGGACCAGGCCTCAGTCCATCCCCCTCCCTCCGCACCCTCCTCTCTCTCTGCCTCCATCATCCCTCCCTCCGCACCCTCCTCCTTTCTCTCAATCTTTTATTTTGAAAGTGTGGTCACTCTTGTGGGGGGCAAGGAACAGGGCGGGGGGGGGGTGGAGACCATGTGTACACAGCAAGATCCCACTACCCACCTGCTCATGACCAGTTAAAAATGTATTGGCTGAGGATAGCGGGACAGTGAGTGCGGAATGGGCCTCACCCCCTCTCTCTCCGCCCCCCAATATCCTCCCCCACCCCCAATTAAAGTAACGAGAAATTACATTGGTGTTTTTATACATTTTATTGAAAGATGAAATATGGACAGAATCGGCTGGAGAGAGAGAGGGTGAGAGGGAACAAGCTGGAGAGACAGAGACTGGGGGCAGCTCTCTCCCCACCCTCACCACCAGCCCGCACCCTCAGATCTACATTAAACTCAATTGAAATGGCTGCTGCCCCTTCCATTTAACCCAGGAAAGCCCGTGGCCCGGCCTGTCTAACACAAACCGACATGACTCTGGGGGTGAGAAGAAGCCTTCGCACAGGCTCCGGGTTCTCATTTCAGGCCCTC
Source organism: Cetorhinus maximus (assembly GCF_964194155.1). Classification (NCBI taxonomy): domain Eukaryota; kingdom Metazoa; phylum Chordata; class Chondrichthyes; order Lamniformes; family Cetorhinidae; genus Cetorhinus; species Cetorhinus maximus. The sequence continues at coordinate 37,206 of NW_027596523.1, forward strand.
TCCCTCTCCCTCTCCCTCTATCTCTGTGTCTGACTGCTTCACCCTCCATGAACCCATTTCTATCAAGTGTGGTCACTGATGCAGTTCAGGAAAGGCTGGCGGCCTCTTTGTTTTATTTTTTTACACAGCAGGATCCCATGACTTTCCCTATCTCCATACCTGCTGTGACACATCCTAGAGAGACTGAATTCAAATGACTGTTCCACCTCCCAAGTCATCGCCCTGCCTAAAACACCAGCATTATTCAGGAATTAGCACAAACTTTTACACACTCTCACAGTTAGGACTTGGTAAAGGGCTCCTGAGGGACAGGAAATCAGTCCAATCAGCACATTTTTAATAAATTAACTGGTTGTGGCACAGTATGAAACACTGCAGGGAATTTGTGCACAGCAAGATCCCACAGGGTGCAGCCACCTCTGCTCAGCACTTTTTAAATGGGGCAATATTTACACAGAGAGAGAGAGGCAGCAAGTTGGAGAGGTACTAAGACAGTGAAGATCCCTGAACCCTTCAGAACCTCAGAAAGACTGAGCGCTTTGCAGTGAAAGAATGAATGTTTAAAATGCTCTCATTCTTAGTGAGTCACTTGCTTCACTGTCCCTGGATTCATTTTCGCAATTCAGACTTTTCTAAAAGATGTGACTTGGAGCTGGGCAGATTCTACAAATTGGAGACCCCCAGATCCTGTGTGTATTCACACCCCCAACTCTTGTTTTGCTACCTCAGCTCCTCTGTTTCAACCCTCTCTCTATCCCACTCGCTTACCCAGCTTTCTTTCCCTCTCTCCCTGCCTCTCTTCCTCTGAGAATCTAGTCTACAAACACCAGGCAGCCATTTTAGGTTTATTCACAGTGGCCATTTTATGTCCCCACAGCACTGGGACACTTAGGACAGAGTTGACTCATGTAACATTAGTATTTTAAACGTGACAGAGACACAGGTATGGAGACATAAATTCCACGTGTATTCCCTGGAATATTGAAGGATCCGGGCGTTCAGTCCCACACTTTGCTGTTGTGAATTTGAATTCTGAATTTTCTAAAACTGAATCTGGAAGTAAAAACCCCCGGGATGGAATGATTGACATTCTTTCTGCTGCTGCAAAGCCCGTGTCTGTGTCTGATTCTCAGTATTTATTAACAATTTAATATAATAGTTTAGAATGCCACAAGTTTGCCATAATGTCTGGAAATGTCTTTTAAATGGGGCAATATTTACACAGAGAGAGAGAGGCAGCAAGCTGGAGAGGGACTAAGACAGTGAAGACCCCCGAACCCTTCAGAACCTCAGAAAGACTGAGCGCTTTGCAGTGAAAGAATGAATGTTTAAAATGCTCTCATTGTTAGTGAGTCACTTGCTTCACTGTCCCTGGATTCATTTTCACAATTCAGCCTTTTCTAAAAGATGTGACTGGGAGCTGGGCAGAGTCTACACATTGGAGACCCCCAGATCCTGTGTCTATTCACCACCCCCTCCTCTTGTTTTACTTTCTCAGCCCCTCTTTTTCACCTCACTCACTCCCCCCTTTCTCTCTCTCTCTCACTTCCCCCATTGGAGAGACCGAGGGGGAGAGAGGAGACTGAGAATTTGACAGTCAGAGATCGGTGAAGTGAATTAAATTGGCTGCGGGGCCTTTACCTTTCACCGTGACATGAATTTCTCTCAGACACGGGCCCTGTGCTCTTGGTGAATTAGACCCGGATACAAGTTCCGGCCTTTTTAATTCCACGCCCCTGTGAGTGCTGGATAGAAAGGGCACTCTGGAAAGCTCCTGTCTCACCATCGACAAAAATCCACACCACACTGGCCATCTTTTACATTTATAGTTCCACAATCACATCCCCCAGTCAATCAAATAGTTATTAGAGTTGCAACTAAGGCAATTCTGCACAGCAGGATCCCACGAGCAGTCACACAATGGAGGAGGACACCCCCAGACCCTGTGTCTCCTTCCCCTGCCTCCGAGCCCCCAAAACCCCCACCCCCTCTCTGTCGAAGTCTCCCTCAATCTGTTCCTCTTTCTCTCTCTCTGCCCCCATCACTCCTCCCTCTGCACCCACCTCTCTCTCTGCCCCATTCAGCCCTCCCTCCGCACCCACCTCTTCTCTGCCCCCATCACCCCTCCCTCCGCACCCACCTCTCTCTGCCCTCATCACTCCTCCCTCTGCACCCACCTCTCTCTCTGCCCCCATCACCCCTCCCTCCGCACCCACCTCTCTCTCTGCACCCATCACCCCTCCCACCGCACCCTCCTCTCTCACTGCCCCCATCACCCGTCCCTCCGCAACCACCTCTCTCTCTGCCCCCATCACCCCTCCCTCCGCACCCACCTCTCTCTCTGCCCCCATGAACCCTCCCTCCGCAACCTCCTCTCTCTCTGCCCCCATCACCCCACCCTCCACACCCACCTCTCTCTCTGCCCCCATCAACCCTCCCTCTGCAACCTCCTCTCTCTCTGCCCGCATCACCCCTTCCTCCGCACTCTCCTCTTTCTCTGCCCCCTTTATTTTGAAAGTGTGGTCACTGTTGTGGGGGGCAAGGAGCAGGGCGGTGGGGGTTGGAGACCATGTGTACACAGCAAGATCCCACTCCCCACATGCTCATGACCAGTTAAAAATGTATTGGCTGAGGATAGCGGGACAGTGAGTGGGGAATGGGCCTCATCCCCTCTCTCTCCCCCCCCCAACAACTTCCACAACCCCCAATTAAAGTAACGACAAATTACATTGGTGTTTTTATACATTTTATTGAAAGATGAATTATGGGCAGAATTGGCTGGAGAGAGAGAGGGAGAGAGGGAACAAGCTGGAGAGACAGAGACTGGGGGCTGCTCTCGCCCCACCCTCACCACCAGCCCGCACCCTCAGATCTACATTAACCTCAATTGAAATGGCTGCTGCCCCTTCCATTTAACCCAGGAAAGTCCGTGGCCCGGCCTGTCTAACACACACCGACATGACTCTGGGGGTGAGAAGAAGCCTTCGCACAGGCTCCGGGTTCTCATTTCAGGCCCCCTCCCTCTCCCTCTCCCTCTCCCTCTCTCTCTCTCTCTCTCTCCCTCTCGCTCTCCCTCTCCCTCTGTGTCCGACTGCTTCACCCTCCATGAACCCATTTCTATCAAGTGTGGTCACTGATGCAGTTCAGGAAAGGCTGGCGGCCTCTTTGTTTTGTTTTTTTACACAGCAGGATCCCATGACATTCCCTATCTCCACACCTGCTGTGAAAGCCTCTCTCTCCCCGATTTCCCCGTGGGAACTCCCCAGTCTGGGGGCCATCCCCTCAGTTCCCTCCCTCCCCACCACCACAACCCCCTGAAAGGGCTGAAACTCAAACTGGGGAGCAGCTGGATTCTCTCAGGAGACATTTTCAAATCACTGCCTCGGGATTTCAGTTGGGGTCAAATCCCACTTTCTGGAAGGCCCTGACTGGGAGCTGGGCAGTGACTGCACACGAGGAGCCCTCTCTCTCTCTCCTCCCGGACCCTGTGTCTTCTCACCTACCCACACCAACTCCGCTCTGTTTTGTTATCTCTCCCCCTCTTTCCCCTGACCTCTCCTTTCTCTCTCTCTCATGTGGGGAAAGGCCACAGGCACCTGTGGGCACAGCAAGATCAGGAGGATGGAGAGAGAGAGAGAGAAATCCACACACAGAAGCTGCCTAAACTGAATTAAAATGCTTCCCCTTGTCCACCCATCAGTCTCCAGAAGGTGCTAAACTCCCTGTCTTATTTTGGAATTATAACAAGCTTCTAAACAGCCTCAGGTTTCAGATGAAACAGGCACAGCATGAAACACTGCAGGGAATTTGTGCACAGCAAGATCCCACAAGGTACAGCCAGCTCTGCTCAGCACTTTTTAAATGGGGCAATATTTACACAGAGAGAGAGAGAGGCAGCAAGTTGGAGAGGGACTAAGACAGTGAAGACCCCCGACCCCTTCAGAACCTCAGAAAGACTGAGCGCTTTGCAGTGAAAGAATGAATGTTTAAAATGCTCTCATTGTTAGTGAGTCACTTGCTTCACTGTCCCTGGATTCATTTTCGCAATTCGGCCTTTTCTAAAAGATGTGACTGGGAGCTGGGCAGATTCTACACATTGGAGACCCCCAGATCCTGTGTCTATTCACACCCACTCCTCTTGTTTTACTGTCTCAGCCCCTCTGTTTCAACCCTCTTTCCAGACATTATGGTAAACTTGTGGCATTCTAAACGATTATCTTAAATTGTTAATAAATACTGAGAAACAGACACAGACACGGGCTTTGCAGCAGCAGAAAGAATGTCAATCATTCCATCCCGGGCGTTTTTACTTCCAGATTCAGTTTTAGAAAATTCAGAATTCAAATTCACAACAGCAAAGTGTGGGACTGAACGCCCGGATCCTTCAATATTCCAGGGAATACACCTGGAATTTATGTCTCCATACCTGTGTCTCTGTCACGTTTAAAATACTAATGTTACATGAGTCAACTCTGTCCTAAGTGTCCCATTCCTGTGGGGACATAAAATGGCCACTGTGAACAAACCTAAAATGGCTGCCTGGTGTTTGTAGACTAGATTCTCAGAGGAAGAGAGGCAGGGAGAGAGGGAAAGAGAGCTGGGGAAGCGAGTGAGATAGAGAGAGGAGATCAAGCGATAAAAAAGTGATGAGTTGAGAGAGAGAGAGATGAAGAGAGGGGAGCGAGTGTAGGGTAAAGATATGGGGTGAGTTAGAGAAACAGAGAAATGTATAGAGTGGCAGAGAGATGGGATGGGAGAGGGAGAGAAGGAACGAGACAGGATGAAAGAAAGAGAAAGTGTAGGGGGAAACTGAAAATGTTCAAAAATGTGTTAACATTATTGAGTGTAAAGAACAATATCCTGTGAGACATCCCTTCTCCATCTTAAATTTGGCGGGAGAGCCTTTAACCAACTTTAAAATGGGGGGAGACCCCTTCCTCAACTTGTGATGTGGAAGTGCTGGAATCTAATCGAGGCGTTTGTGGGGTTTATATATAGAATAATAGATACCCGGGAGTGAGTTGCAGACTGGAATCTAATCGAGGGTTTTGTGAGGTTTATATATGGAATAATAGATACCAAGGATTGAGTTACAGACTGGAATCTAATCGAGGGGTTCGGGGTGGTTTATATATAGAATATCAGATACCCGGGAGTTAGTTACAGACTGGAATCTAATCGAGGGGTTCGGGGCGGTTTATATACAGAATAAAAAATTCCCGGGAGTGAGTTACAGACTGGAATCTAATCGAGGTGTTCGGGGTGGATTATATATAGAATAACAGATACCCGGGAGTGAGTTACAGACTGGAATCTAATCGAGGGGTTCGGGGTGGATTATATATAGAATAACAGTTACCCGGGAGTGAGTTACTGACTGGAATCTAATTGAGGGGTTCGCGGTGGATTATATATAGAATAACAAACGCCCGGGAGTGCGTCACAGACTGGATTCTAATCGAGGGGTTCGGGGTGGATTATATATAGAATAACAGTTACCCGGGAGTGAGTAACAGACTGGAATCTAATCGAGGACTTCAGGGGGTTTATTTACAGAATAACAGATACCCGGGAGAGAGTTACAGACTGGAATCTAATCGAAGGGTTCGGGGTGCTTTATATATATAATAACAGATACCTGGGAGTGAGTTACAGGCTGGAATCTAATCGAGGGCTTCGAGGTGGATTATATATAGAATAACAGATACCCGTGATAGAGTTACAGACTGGGATCAAATTGATGGGTTTGGAGGATATATATATATATATATATATAGGCTAACAGATACCCGGGAATGAGTTACAGATTCGAATCTAATGGAGTATTTTTGGGATGGTTTAAATAAAGAAAATCAGATACCTGAGAGTGAGTTATAGGCTGGAATCTAATCGAGAGTTTCGGGGATTTATATATAGAATCTCAGATACCCGAGAGTGAGTTACAGACTGGAATCTAATCGAGGGGTTCAGGGGGTTTATATATAGAATAACAGATACCCGGGAGTGAGTTACAGACTGGAATCAAATCGAGGGGTTTGGGGGATTTATATATAGAATGACAGATACCCAAGAGTGAGTTACAGACTGGAATCTAATCGAGGGGTTCGGGGTGGAATATATATATAGAATAACAGATACCCGGGAGTGAGTTACAGACTGGATTCAAATCGAGGGGTTCGGGGTGGATTATGTACAGAATAACAGATACCCGAGAGTGAGTTACAGACTGGAATCTAATCGAGGGGTTTGGGGAATTTATATATAGAATAACAGATACCCGAGAGTGAGTTACAGACTGGAATCAAATCAAGGGGTTTGGGGGATTTATATATAGAATAACAGATACCCGAGAGTGATTTACAGACTGGAATCAAATCGAGGGGTTCGTGGGGGTTTATATATAAATCATATGAATATAATACATATAGAATAACAGAAGCCCGGGGATGAGTAACAGACTGAAATCTAGTCGAGGGGTTTGGAACATTTATATACAGAATAAAAGTTACACGGGAATGAGTTACAGACTGGAATCTAATCGAGGACTTCAGGGGGTTTATTTATTGAATAACAGATACCCGGGAGAGAGTTACAGACTGGAATCCAAGCGAAGGGTTCGGGGTGGTTTATATATATAATAACAGATACCTGGGAGTGAGTCACAGGCTGGAATCTAATCGAGGGCATCGTGGTGGTTTATATATAGAATAACAGATACCCGGGAGTTAGTTACAGACTGGTATCTAATCGAGGGGTTCGGGGTGGTTTATATACAGAATAACAAATACCCAGGAGTGAGTTACAGACTGGAATCTAATCGAGGGGTTCGTGGTGGTTTATATATAGAATAACAGATACCAGGGAGTGAGTTACAGACTGGAATCTAAGGGAGCAGATCAGGGGATTTATATAGAGAATAATAGTTACCCGGGATTGAGTTACAGGCTGGAATCTAATTGAGGGGTGCACGGGGTTTATATATAGAATAATAGATACCCGGGATTGAGTTACAGACTGGAATCTAATCGAGGGGTTCAGGGGGTTTATATATAGAATCATAGATACCCGGGATTGAGTTACAGATGGCAATCTAATCGAGGGGTTCGGGGGGGTTTATATATAGAATAATAGATACCCGGGATTGAGTTACAGACTGCAATCTAATCGAGGGGTTCGGGGAGTTTATATATAGAATAATCGATACCCGGGATTGAGTTACAGACTGCAATCTAATCGAGGGGTTCAGTGGGTTTATATATAGAATAATAGATATGCGGGAGTGAGTTACAGCCTGGAATCTAATAGAGGGAATCAGGGGGTTTATATAGAGAATAATAGATACCCGGGATTGAGTTACAGGCTGGAATCTAATTCAGGGGTGCAGGGGGTTTATATATAGAATAATAGATACCCGGGATTGAGTAACAGACTAGAATCAAGAACAGTTGAAAATATCATTTTTCTTGTGATGTGCTGAAGTGCAGGTTACAGAGGCTGATTCATGGAATGGGTAGTGTGAGTTTTTAACCAGCTTTATCCCAAATATCAAATTTAACTGGAACTATTTGATGTTTTCTTAGTCTTGACACAAATAGATTGGGACTCTTTGGACCCTCACTGTTTGCAGCTTTTCACCATTTATAAGTTAACCTGTTCCATCCTTTTTAAAGTGGGCAGCCACACATTTGCCTACAATGAAATCCATCTTTCACTATTTCACCCATTCACTTAAGGTGTACATATCTCTTTGGAATTTGCAGTGCAGGTTACAGATTGGATTGGAACTTTCTGCTTTCTGAATCATTAGCCAAGTTTCACAGAGTTAAACATCAAAACTGACATTCAGAAACAGGAGAGGGCCCCACAACTTCAATTCTGTGATTCACTGGTATCTCATGATCTGTATCTTACAATATCTCTGCCCCCTTCATGTCTCTGAAGACTTGGGAAAGTGTTTCAGACATTCGGGAACCATTTCTCTCTCTCGGGATATTTCCTTTGAAGCATTTCATTGTCTTGGGATATTTACAATAAACGGCTTCTTCAAAGGACATCATTAAAATTCACTCTTTAATCAACCAAATTCTGATGCCCATTCAGACTCCCTGGCCCTACATCCTATTGTTTCAAAGCTAACTTACATTTGACAATGTAGGAATGTGTGAATGCAAACACTTTCTTCACACGTTTCCACAATACTAAGGCTCACACTATTCAGGGTGAAATTTTCAAGACGACATTCATCAACTGAGAGATTTCCAGCTCCAAATAGAAGCTTCAAGATACAGAAAGTGGTACAGAAATGAAACATCCGATTTATCTGAATCTGCATCCGTTATTGGACAGCGTGGGGTTAGATAGGAATTAAAGTTGTTATTAAATTGTCCCCATCAAACGCTGCCAGAACAGGTACAGCATGGGGTTTGATACAGAGTAAAGCTCCCTCAACACTTAAGTTATTAGGTTAAAAAGCCTCATTCTCCTTTGAATTAGATTTCAAAATAAATACAGTGTTCAAATTAAAAGTTCATCAGCTGGAGAAAATGGTAAAGCTCCAAATATTTTTCAACGTGCCTGGGTATAAACAACATTGTCCTGTCATATCGTTTATCCATGGAATCTAATCGAGGGATTTTGGGGATTTATATACAGAATAACATACCCGGGAGTGAGTTACAGACTGGAATCTAATCGAGGGGTTCGGGGTAGTTTATATATGTAATAACAGACACCCGGGAGTGAGTTACAGACTGGAATCTAATCGAGGGGTTTGGTGGGTTTATATATAGTGCCAACGTCACATTCCTGAGGAGTCAACTCTGTCAGAAATGTCCCAGTGCTTTGGGGACATAATATGGCCTCAGTGAACAAACCTAAAAGGCTGACTGGTGTTTGTGTCATTTATATAGATTCTGAGAGAGAGGAAGAGAGAGAGAGAGAGGAGAAGAGAGAGACTCACATCGAGAGGGAGACCGAGAGACAGAGATGGAAGGAAGGATAGTTATCATAGTACATTGGAAGAGGAAGATTCCATTTCTCCCCGCACACTGTTTCCGACATTCAATGAGATCCTGACTGATCCCTGATCTAACTACATATCTCTTTACACCTTCTTCTAACAAAAATCTATCAACCTCAGATTGAAACATTAACAAGAGACTTTGCATCAGTTGCCGTTTGCAGAAGATTGTTTCAAACTAAAGCTTTGACTACACTGTTCATCAAACACTCCCAACCCAAATACAGTATGGGGTTCGATACAGAGTCAAATTACCTCTGCTCTTTCCAAGAAATTTTTAATTGTAGATTTTTATTTTTAATTTTGGGATAACAGGACTGAAATTGTACGGCATCCCAGTGTGAGATTTAAACTCCTGTTTATTTCAATCTTTAGCTCAGGAATTCACAGTAAAACATGCAGAGAATTGAAACCTTCCTCATACAGTTGCCTGTTTGTTCCAGTGTTGGTATATTCCCTCTTTCTCTTGCGTTTTCACTTGTCTGAAGAAATTGAATTGTTGACATTGGATAATCATCCCTTTCCCATGAAAATGTAAACTTCTGGGAAACTGCAACAGACACAATCTAATGCAGTCAGCAAAATCCTGCACCTTTATTCATCAATACCATTTCCTATCTCTGTAGAAACTCCCTTCCACTGACAGATTCTGAGATCCATACTCAATCTCAAAAACCACCACAGAAAAGTGACTGCTTATTTTAAACAGTGAATCTGAACTATTTGAAGTTCTGACTCAGACACAGAATCGCAGAAATTTTGACTCTGCGGGATGAAAATTAACAGAATAACTTTGCAACATACAGGTAACATCAATAGGATTTGACCATTTGATCAAGTCACCCCTGATGCTATTAAATTTCAGGGAATACAACCCGAGTTTGTGCAATCTCACTTTGCAATTTAACCCTTGGAATCCAGGTCTCATTCTGACAAAGCTGTGATGCACTCGAACTGTCTAAACTGTCCCTGGAGTGTCGGATTAACCCGGGTCACTCACATACACCCAGGACAGGTTCAAGACTCACCTGTCTCACTCACTGAGACGCTCCTGTATCACTGGCCTTATTGTAGTCGGATGCCACGTTGGGAGCAGGACAGGTAGACGGGATTAGGATGACTGCTCATGTGGAGGGTAAACATGAGGAATCTATCAGAGAATCAGAACAGATCAGGGAGAATCAAACAAGGAAACTGATGTTCAATTTATTAGGCCTGATTTGTGGATTGTTATTGTTTTGGGCGAGAATCTTGCCAACAAACATTCCCAGAGATGATGCACCAGGGGCTAGAGACAGAGTAAAGCTCCCTCGATACTGTCCCCATCAAAAACTCCCAGGACAGGTACAGCACGGCGTTAGATACAGAGTAAAGCTCCCGCTACACTGTGGCCATCAAACACTCCCAGGGCAGGTACAGCACGGGGTTAGATACAGAGTAAAGCTTCCTCTACACTGTCCCCATCAAACACTCCCAGGACAGGTACAGCACGGGGTTAGATACAGAGTAAAGCTCCCTCTACACTGTGCCCATCATGCACTCCAAGGGCAGGTATAGCACGGGGTTAGATACAGAATAAAGCTCCCTCTACACTGTCCCCATCAAACACTCCCAGGTCAAGTACAGCACGGGGTTAGATACAGAGTAAAGCTCCCTTGATACTGTAACCATCAAACACTCCCAGGACAGGTGCAGCACGGGGTTAGATACAGAGTAAAGCTCCCTCTATACTGTGCCCATCAAACAGTCCCTGGACAGGTACAGCACGGGGTTAGATACAGAGTAAAGCTCCCTCTATACTGTGCCCATCAAACACTCCCAGGACAGGTACAGCACGGGGTTAGAAACAGAGTAAAGGTCACTCGATACTGTCCCCATCAAACACTCCCAGGACAGGTACAGCACGGGGTTAGATACAGAGTAAAGCTCCCTCTATACTGTCACCAACTAACACTCCCAGGACAGGTACAGCACAGGGTTAAATATAGAATTAAGCTCCCTCCATACTGTTCCCATCAAACACTCGCAGAGAGAAATAGAGACTGAGATACGGGTTAAGAAAGGATCTCCATCCTCCCTCACCAACTCTCTCTCATCCATAACTGGAGAGAGCATTGGAATGAGAGAGCACGGGGGGTGGTGGTGGGTGGGATGGTGCAGAGATAGTTTGGGGGGTGGAAGAGAAAGCGTGGGGTTGGCAGAGAGGGTGTGGGCCAAGATGATGATCAGAGAGAGAGTGCATGTGAGAGACAGAGATTGTGTGTGTGAGAGAGAGATGGTGTGTGTGCGTGGGAGATTGTGCGTGCAAGAGATAGAGTGTGAGGGCGAGCGTGTGAGAGGGATTGTGAAAGAGCGATTGCTTGTGAAAGGGAGAGAGTGAGAGAGAGTTGGAGTGAGAGGGTGAGAGAGTGCGAATGAGAGTGAGAGAGCTTTTGGGTGAGAGGTTTGGAGTGATAGGGAGGGAGAGTTGGGGTGAGAGAGTGGGGAAGGGAGGAAGAGAGGTTAGGGGTGAGAGGGAGAGAGGGTTGGGGTGAGAGAGAGAGTGAGTTGGGGTATGAGGGTGGGAGGTTTGGAGTGAGAGGGAGAGACTGTTGGGGTGAGAGGGAGAGAGAGTTGGGGTGAGTGGGAGAGCGGGTTGTGGTGAGAGGGAGAGAGGGTTGCATTGAGAGGGAGAGAAGTTTGGGGTGAGTGGGAGAGAGTTTTGGTGAGAGTTAGAGAGGGTTGTGCTGTGAGGTTGAGAGAGTTGGGGTGAGAGGGAGAGAGTGTTGGGGTGAGAGGGAGAGAACGATGGGGTGAGAGGGAGAGAGGTTTGGGGTGAGAGGGAGAGAAGGATGGGGTGAGAGGGAGAGAGGGTTGGGTGAGAGGGAGAGAGGATTGGTGTAAGGGGGAATGAGGAGTTGGTGAGAGTGAGAGAGAGTTGGGTGGAGAGGGTGAGAGAGTGGGGATGAGAGTGAGAGAGCTTTTGGGTGAGTGGTTCGGGGTGATAGGGAGAGAGTGTTGGGGTAGGAGGTAGAGTGGGTGGGAGTGATAGGGAGAGAGAGTTGGGGAGATTGGGAGAGAGAGTTGGGGTGAGAGGCAGATAGAGTTTGAGTGAGAGGGAGATAATGTTGGGGTGAGAGGGAGAGTGGGGATGAGATGGTGAGTTGGTTGGTATGAGAGGGAGAATGGGTTGTGTTGAGAGGCAGAGAGGGTTGGAGTGAGAGGGAATGAGGGTTGGGGTGAGAGGGAATGAGGGTTGGGGTGAGAGGGAGACAGTGTTGGAGTGAGGGAGACAGTGTTGGGGTGAGAGAGAGACAGTGTTGGGGTGAGAGGGAGACAGTGTTGGGGTGAGTGGGAGACAGTGCTGGGGTGAGAGGGAGACAGTGTTGGGGTGAGAGTGAGACAGTATTGGGGTGAGAGGGAGACCGTGTTGGGGTGAGAGGGAGACAGTGTTGGGGTGAGAGTGAGACAGTATTGGGGTGAGAGGGAGACCGTGTTGGGGTGAGAGGGAGACAGTGTTGGGGTGAGAGGGAGACAGTGTTGGGGTGAGAGGGAGACAGTGTTGGGGTGAGAGGGAGACAGTGTTGGGGTGAGAGGGAGACAGTGTTGGGGTGAGAGGGAGACAGTGTTGGGGTGAGAGGGAGACAGAGTTGGGGTGAGAGGGAGACAGTGTTGGGGTGAGAGGGAGACAGTGTTGGGGTGAGAGGGAGACAGTGTTGGGGTGAGAGGGAGACAGTGTTGGGGTGAGAGGGAGACAGTGTTGGGGTGAGAGGGAGACAGTGTTGGGGTGAGAGGGAGACAGTGTTGGGGTGAGAGGGAGACAGTGTTGGGGTGAGAGGGAGAGAGTGTTGGAGTGAGAGGGAGAGAGAGTGGGGATGAGATGATGAGATGGTTGGTGTGAGAGGGTGAATGGGGTGTGTTGAGAGGTAGAGAGGGTTGGAGTGAGAGGGAATGAGGGTTGGGGTGAGAGGGAGAGAATATTGGGGTGAGAGGGACAGAGTGTTGGGGTGAGAGGTAGATTATGTTGGGGTGAGATGGAGAGAGTGTTGGGGTGAGAGGGAGAGTGGGTTGGGGTGTGAGGGAGAGTGGGTTGGGGTGAGAGGGAGAGTGGGTTGGGGTGAGAGGGAGAGTGGGTTGGGGTGTGAGGGAGAGTGGGTTGGGGTGAGAGGGAGAGTGGGTTGGGGTGAGAGGGAGAGTGGGTTGGGGTGAGAGGGAGAGTGGGTTGGGGTGAGAGGGAGAGTGGGTTGGGGTGAGAGGGAGAGTGGGTTGGGGTGAGAGGGAGAGTGGGTTGGGGTGAGAGGGAGAGTGGGTTGGGGTGAGAGGGAGAGTGGGTTGGGGTGAGAGGGTGAGTGGGTTGGGGTGAGAGGGAGAGTGGGTAGGGGTGTGAGGGAGAGAGTGTTGGGGTGAGAGGGTGAGTGGGTTGGGGTGAGAGGGAGAGTGGGTTGGGGTGAGAGGGAGAGCGGGTTGGGGTGAGAGGGAGAGCGGGTTGGGGTGAGAGGGAGAGTGGGTTGGGGTGAGAGGGAGAGTGGGTTGGGGTGAGAGGGAGAGTGGGTTGGGGTGAGAGGGAGAGTGGGTTGGGGTGAGAGGGACAGTGGGTTGGGGTGAGAGGGAGAGAGGTTTGGGGTGAGAGGGAGAGAGGTTTGGGGTGAGAGGGAGAGTGGGTTGGGGTGAGAGGGAGAGTGGGTTGGGGACTGCAATTAATGCCAGTATTTTGGGGGATTGTGTGAGATCAGGGTTTGGAACTGGAGTAACACAACCAACAGGGGAAAGAAATATAAATTTATTATTAAGCCAAAAATAAAGGCAGGCCCTTGTTGAGACCATGTCTGTCCTGGGGTTAACCCTCAGTGGACAGGAGCAGCAAGGGGTCCTGTCCTGTTATTAACATTCAATGGACAGTATCAGCAAGGGGTCCTGTCTGGAAAGAGAGAGGGAGAGAGAAAGCTGGAGTGACAGAGACAGGGAAATGCCACCCCCTCCCCCAGAAATGTCATGTGTTCCCTGTTGCAGTTCAGGAAAAGCTGCAGGCCGTTTCTGCACAGGGGGATCCCACAGGCAGCAATGTAATGCTATCCGGATGGGAACAGGGAGACACATTTCCTTCCCCAGCCTCATGCCTGCTGTAACCCTCCCTCTTCCCCCTCTCCCCCCCTCCCCGGGCACCATTTGTGCTCTGAGTCCGGACACATCCCCAGAAAGGCCTAAACTACTTCTCTTCAAACCGGGAACAAGCTGCTGCTTCCTGGGGGAGACTTTTTGAAATCTCCGTCCCAGCATCGATTTTTACAAACCAGGCGTCCCCGGGAGGGTGTGACTGAGGCTTTTCTGCAGAGACTGGGAGCTGGGCACTGACTCCACACTGGAGACCCTCCCCTAACCCCCCCCAGACCCTGTGTCTCTTCCTCACCCCCAACCCCCTGCCTCTGTGTCACTGTCTTTTCCTGTTTCCCTCAATCTCCCCCCTCTCTCTCTGTTGTAACGTAGGGACACATCCTAGAGAGACTGAATTCAAAAGATGTTCCACCTCCAAATTCATCGCCCTGCCTAAAACACCAGCATTATTCAGGAATTAGCACAAACTTTTGCACACTCTCACAGTTAGGACTTGGTAAAGGGCACCTGAGGGACAGGAAATGAGGCCAATCAGCACATTTTTAATAAATTAACTGGTTGTGGCACAGTATGAAACACTGCAGGGAATTTGTGCACAGCATGATCCCACAAGGTGCAGCCAGCTCTGTTCAGCACTTTTTAAATGGGGCAATATTTACACAGAGAGAGGCAGCCAGTTGGAGAGGCGCTAAGACAGTGAAGACCCCCGACCCTTTCAGAACCTCAGAAAGACTGAGCGCTTTGCAGTGAAAGAATGAATGTTTAAAATGCTCTCATTGTTAGTGAGTCACTTACTTCACTGTCCCTGGATTCATTTTCGCAATTCGGCCTTTTCTAAAAGATGTGACTGGGAGCTGGGCAGAGTCTACACATTGGAGACCCCCAGGTCCTGTGTCTATTCACACCCCCTCCTCTTGTTTTGCTACCTCTGCCCCTCTGTTTCAACCCTCTTTCCAGACATTAAGGCAAACTTGTGGCATTCTAAACTATTATCTTAAATTGTTAATAAATACTGAGAAACAGACACAGACACGGGCTTTGCAGCAGCAGAAAGAATGTCAATCATTCCATCCCGGGGGTTTTTACTTCCAGATTCAGTTTTAGAAAATTCAGAATTCAAATTTACAACAGCAAAGTGTGGGACTGAATGCCCGGATCCTTCAATATTCCAGGGAATACACCTGGAATTTACGTCTCCATACCTGTGTCTCTGTCACATTTAAAATACTAATGTTACATGAGTCAACTCTGTCCTAAGTGTCCCAGTGCTGTGGGGACATAAAATGGCCACTGTGAACAAACCTAAAATGGCTGCCTGGTGTTTGTAGACTAGATTCTCAGAGGAAGAGATTCAGGGAGAGAGGGAAAGAGAGCTGGGTAAGTGAGTGAGATAGAGAGAGGAGATCAAGCGATAAAAAAGTGATGACTTGAGAGAGAGAGATGAAGAGAGGGGAGCGAGTTAGGGTAAAGATATGGGGTGAGTTAGAGAAGCAGAGAAATGTATAGAGTGGCAGAGAGATGGGTTGGGAGAGGGAGAGAAGGAACGAGACAGGATGACAGAAAGAGAAAGTGTAGGGGGCAACTGGAAATGTTCAAAAATGTGTTAACATTATTGAGTGTAAAGAACAATATCCTGTGAGATATCCCTTCTCCACCTTAAAATTGGAGGGAAAGCCTTTAACCAACTTTAAGATGGGGGGAGACCCCTTCCTCAACTTTTGATGAGGAAGTGCTGGAATCTAATCTAGGGGTTTGTGGGGTTTATATACAGAATAAGAGATACCCAGGAGTGAGTTACAGACTGGAATCTAATCGAGGGGTTCGGGGTGGTTTATATATAGAATAACAGATACCCGGGAGTGAGTAACAGACTGGAATCTAATCGAGGGGCTCGGGGTGGATTATATATAGAATAACAGATACCCGGGAGTGAGTTACAGACTGGAATCTAATCGAGGGGTTCGAGGTGGATTATATATAGAATAACAGATACCCGGGAGAGAGTTACAGACTGGAATCTAATCGAGGGGTTTGGGGTGGTTTATATCTTGAATAACAGATACCTGGGAGTGAGTTACAGGCTGGAATCTAAACGAGGGGTTCGAGGTGGATTATATATAGAATAACAGATACCCGTGATGGAGTTACAGACTGGGATCGAATTGATGGGTTTGGAGGGTATATATATATATATAGGCTGATAGATACCCGGGAATGAGTAACAGATTCGAATCTAATGGAGGATTTTTGGCATGGTTTAAATAAAGAAAATCAGATACCTGAGAGTGAGTTATAGACTGGAATCTGATCAAGAGTTTCGGGGATTTATAAATAGAATCACAGATACCCGAGCGTGAGTTACAGACTGGAATCTAATCGAGAGTTTCGGGGATTTATAAATAGAATCACTGATAGGCGGGAGTGAGTTACAGACTGGAATCTAATCTAGGGGTTTGCTGGGTTTATATATAGAATATCTGATACCCGGGAGTGGGTAACCTCTACACTTTTCTCATCAAACACTCCCAGGGCAGGTAAAGCACTGGGTTAGATACAGAGTAAAGCTCCCTCTACACTGTCCCCATCAAACACTCCCAGGACAGGTAAAGCAAGGGGTTAGATACAGAGTAAAGCTCCCTCTACACTGTCCCCATCAAACACTCCCATGACAGGAACAGGACAGGGTTAGATACAGAGTAAAGCTCCCTCTACACTGTTCCCATCAAACACTCCCAGGACAGGAACTGGACAGGGTTAGATACAGAGTAAAGCAACCTCTACTCTTTCCCCATCAAACACTCCCAGGGCAGTTAAAGCACTGGGTTAGATACAGCGTAAAGCTCCCACTACACTGGCTCCATCATACACTCCCAGGGCAGGTACAGCACGGGGTTAGATACAGAGTAAAGCTCCCGTTACACTGTACCCATCAGACACTCCGAGGACTGGTACAGCACAGGGTTAGATACAGAGTAAAGCTCCCTCTACACTGTCCCCATCAAGCACTCACAGGGCAGGTACAGGACAGGGTTAGATACAGAGTAAATCACCCTCATCACCGTCCCCATCAAACACTCCCAGGGCAGGTACAGCACGGGGTTATATACAGAGGAAAACTCCCTCTAAACTGTCCCCATCAAACACTCCCAGGACAGGTACAGCACGGGGTTAGATACAGAGGAAAACTCCCTCTAAACTGTCCCCATCAAACACTCCCAGGACAGGTACAGCACGGGGTTAGATACAGAGTAAAGCTACCTCTACACCGTCCCCATCAAACACTCCCAGGACAGGTACAGAACGGGGTTAGATACATCGTAAAGCATCCTCTACACTGTCCCCATCAAACACTCCCAGGAAGGGTACAGCACGGAGTTAGATAAAGATTAAATCTCCCTCTACAACGTCCCCATCAAACACTCCCAGGACAGGTACAGCACAGGGTTGGATACAGAGTAAAGCTCCCTCTCCACTGTCCCCATCAAACACTCCCAGGACAGGAACAGGACAGGGTTAGATACAGAGTAAAGCTCCCTCTACACTTTCCCCATAAAACACTCCCAGGGCAGGTAAAGCACTGGGTTAGATATAGAGTAAAGATCCCTCTACACTGTCTTCATCAAACACTCCCAGGACTGGTACAGCACAGGGTTAGATACAGAGTAAAGTTCCCTCTATACTCTCCCCATCAAACACTCCCAGGACTGGTACAGCACGGGGTTAGATACAGAGTAAAGCTCCCCCTACACTTTCCCCATCAACACTCCCAGGACAGGAACAGGACAGGGTTAGATACAGAGTTAAGCTACCTCTACACTTTCCCCATCAAACACTCCCAGGGCAGGAGAAGCACTGGGTTAGATAAAGAGTAAAGCTCCCTCTACACTGTATCGATCAAACACTCCCAGGAGTGGTACAGCAAAGGGTTAGATACAGAGTAAAGCTCCCACAATACTGTGCCCATCATACACTCCCAGGACTGGTACAGCATGGGGTTAGATACAGAGTAATGCTCCCTCTAACCTGTCCCCATCAAAAACTCCCAGGGCTGGTACAGGACAGGGTTATATACAGAGTAAATCTCCCTCAATACTGTCCCCATCAAACACTCCCAGGACAGGTACAGCACGGGGTTAGATACAGAGTAAATCTCCCACGATACTGTCCCCATCAAACACTCCCAGGACATGAACAGGACAGGGTTTGATACAGAGTAAAGCTCCCTCTAGACTGTACCCATCAAACACTCCCAGGGCAGCTACAGCACGGGGTTAGATACAGAATAAAGCTCCCTCTGCACTGTCCCCATCAAACAATCCGAGGGCAAGCACAGCACAGGGTTAGATGCAGAGTAAAGCTCCCTCTATACTGTCCCCATCAAACACTCCCAGGACAGGTACAGCACGGGGTTAGATACAGAGTAAAGCTCCCTCTACACTGTCCCCATCAAACGCTCCAAGGACAGGTACAGCATGGGGTTAGATACAGAGTAAAGCTCCCTCTATACTGTCCCCAACTAACACTCCCAGGACAGGTACAGCACAGGGTTAAATATAGAATTAAGCTCCCTCCATACTGTTCCCATCAAACACCCGCAGAGAGAAATAGAGACTGAGAAACGGGTTAAGAAAGGATCTCCATCCTCCCTCACCAACTCTCTCTCATCCATAACTGGAGAGAGCATTGGAATGAGAGAGCACGGGTGGTGGTGGTGGGTGCGATGGTGCAGAGATAGTTTGGGGGGTGGAAGAGAAAGCGTGGGGTTGGCAGAGAGGGTGTGGGCCAAGATGATGATCAGAGAGAGAGTGCATGTGAGAGACAGAGATTGTGTGTGTGAGAGAGAGATGGTGTGTGTGCGTGGGAGATTGTGCTTGCAAGAGATAGAGTGCGAGAGCGAGCGTGTGAGAGGGATTGTGAAAGAGAGATTGCTTGTGAAAGGGAGAGAGTGAGAGAGAGTTGGAGTGAGAGGGTGAGAGAGTGCGAATGAGAGTGAGAGAGCTTTTGGGTGAGAGGTTTGGAGTGATAGGGAGGGAGAGTTGGGGTGAGAGAGTGGGGAAGGGAGGGAGAGAGGTTAGGGGTGAGAGGGAGAGAGGGTTGGGGTGAGAGAGAGAGTGAGTTGGGGTATGAGGGTGGGAGGTTTGGAGTGAGAGGGAGAGACTGTTGGGGTGAGAGGGAGAGAGAGTTGGGGTGAGTGGGAGAGCGGGTTGTGGTGAGAGGGAGAGAGGGTTGCATTGAGAGGGAGAGAAGTTTGGGGTGAGTGGGAGAGAGTTTTGGTGAGAGTTAGAGAGGGTTGTGCTGTGAGGTTGAGAGAGTTGGGGTGAGAGGGAGAGAGTGTTGGGGTGAGAGGGAGAGAACGATGGGGTGAGAGGGAGAGAGGTTTGGGGTGAGAGGGAGAGAAGGATGGGGTGAGAGGGAGAGAGGGTTGGGTGAGAGGGAGAGAGGGTTGGTGTAAGAGGGAATGAGGAGTTGGTGAGAGAGAGTTGGGGGGAGAGGGTGAGAGAGTGGGGATGAGAGTGAGAGAGCTTTTGGGTGAGTGGTTCGGGGTGATAGGGAGAGAGTGTTGGGGTAGGAGGTAGAGTGGGTGGGAGTGATAGGGAGAGAGAGTTGGGGAGATTGGGAGAGAGAGTTGGGGTGAGAGGGAGATAGAGTTTGGGTGAGAGGGAGATAATGTTGGGGTGAGAGGGAGAGTGGGGATGAGATGGTGAGTTGGTTGGTATGAGAGGGAGAATGGGTTGTGTTGAGAGGCAGAGAGGGTTGGAGTGAGAGGGAATGAGGGTTGGGGTGAGAGGGAATGAGGGTTGGGGTGAGAGGGAGACAGTGTTGGGGTGAGAGGGAGACAGTGTTGGGGTGAGAGAGAGACAGTGTTGGGGTGAGAGGGAGACAGTGTTGGGGTGAGAGGGAGACAGTGTTGGGGTGAGAGGGAGACAGTGTTGGGGTGAGAGGGAGACAGTGTTGGGGTGAGAGGGAGACAGTGTTGGGGTGAGAGGGAGACAGTGTTGGGGTGAGAGGGAGACAGTGTTGGGGTGAGAGGGAGACAGTGTTGGGGTGAGAGGGAGACAGTGTTGGGGTGAGAGGGAGACAGTGTTGGGGTGAGAGGGAGACAGTGTTGGGGTGAGAGGGAGACAGTGTTGGGGTGAGAGGGAGACAGTGTTGGGGTGAGAGGGAGACAGTGTTGGGGTGAGAGGGAGACAGTGTTGGGGTGAGAGGGAGACAGTGTTGGGGTGAGAGGGAGACAGTGTTGGGGTGAGAGGGAGACAGTGTTGGGGTGAGAGGGAGACAGTGTTGGGGTGAGAGGGAGACAGTGTTGGGGTGAGAGGGAGACAGTGTTGGGGTGAGAGGGAGACAGTGTTGGGGTGAGAGGGAGACAGTGTTGGGGTGAGAGGGAGACAGTGTTGGGGTGAGAGGGAGACAGTGTTGGGGTGAGAGGGAGACAGTGTTGGGGTGAGAGGGAGACAGTGTTGGGGTGAGAGGGAGACAGTGTTGGGGTGAGAGGGAGACAGTGTTGGGGTGAGAGGGAGACAGTGTTGCGGTGAGAGGGAGACAGTGTTGCGGTGAGAGGGAGACAGTGTTGCGGTGAGAGGGAGACAGTGTTGCGGTGAGAGGGAGACAGTGTTGCGGTGAGAGGGAGACAGTGTTGGGGTGAGAGGGAGACAGTGTTGGGGTGAGAGGGAGACAATGTTGGGGTGAGAGGGACACAGTGTTGGGGTGAGAGGGAGACAGTGTTGGGGTGAGAGGGAGACAGTGTTGGGGTGAGAGGGAGACAGTGTTGGGGTGAGAGGGAGACAGTGTTGGGGTGAGAGGGAGACAGTGTTGGGGTGAGAGGGAGAGAGTGTTGGAGTGAGAGGGAGAGAGAGTGGGGATGAGATGGTGAGATGGTTGGTGTGAGAGGGTGAATGGGGTGTGTTGAGAGGTAGAGAGGGTTGGAGTGAGAGGGAATGAGGGTTGGGGTGAGAGGGAGACAATATTGGTGTGAGAGGGACAGAGTGTTGGGGTGAGAGGTAGATTATGTTGGGGTGAGAGGGAGAGAGTGTTGGGATGAGAGGGAGAGTGGGTTGGGGTGAGAGGGAGAGTGGGTTGGGGTGAGAGGGAGAGTGGGTTGGGGTGAGAGGGTGAGTGGGTTGGGGTGAGAGGGAGAGTGGGTTGGGGTGAGAGGGAGAGTGGGTTGGGGTGAGAGGGAGAGTGGGTTGGGGTGAGAGGGAGAGTGGGTTGGGGTGAGAGGGAGAGTGGGTTGGGGTGAGAGGGAGAGTGGGTTGGGGTGACAGGGAGAGTGGGTTGGGGTGAGAGGGTGAGTGGGTTGGGGTGAGAGGGAGAGTGGGTTGGGGTGAGAGGGAGAGTGGGTTGGGGTGAGAGGGAGAGTGGGTTGGGGTGAGAGGGAGAGTGGGTTGGGGTGAGAGGGAGAGTGGGTTGGGGACTGCGATTACTGCCAGTGTTTTGGGGGTCTGTGTGAGATCAGGGTTTGGAACTGGGGTAACACAACCAACAGGGGAAAGAAATATAAATTTATTATTAAGCCAAAAATAAAGACAGGCCCTTGTTGAGACCATGTCTGTCCTGGGATTAACCCTCAGTGGACAGGAGCAGCAAGGGGTCCTGTCTTGTTATTAACATTCAATGGACAGGATCAGCAAGGGGTCCTGTCTGGAAAGAGAGAGGGAGAGAGAAAGCTGGAGTGACAGAGACAGGGAAATGCCACCCCCTCCCCCAGAAACGTCGTGTGTTCCCTGTTGCAGTTCAGGAAAAGTTGCAGGCCGTTTGTGCACAGGGGGATCCCACAGGCAGCAATGTAATGCTATCCGGATGGGAACAGGGAGACACATTTCCTTCCCCTGCCTCATGCCTGCTGTAACCCTCCCTCTTCCCCCTCTCCCCCCCTCCCCGGGCACCATGTTTGCTCTGAGTCCGGACACATCCCCAGAAAGGCCTAAACTCCTTCCCTTCAAACCGGGAACAAGCTGCTGCTTCCTGGGGGAGACTTTTTGAAATCTCCGTCCCAGCATCGATTTTTACAAACCAGACGTCCCCGGGAGGGTGTGACTGAGGCTTTTCTGCAGAGACTGGGAGCTGGGCACTGACTCCACACTGGAGACCCTCCCCTAACCCCCCCCCCAAGACCCTGTGTCTCTTCCTCACCCCCAACCCCCTGCCTCTGTGTCACTGTCTTTTCCTGTTTCCCTCAATCTCCCCCCTCTCTCTCTGTTGTAACGTAGGGACACATCCTAGAGAGACTGAATTCAAAAGATGTTCCACCTCCAAATTCATCGCCCTGCCTAAAACACCAGCATTATTCAGGAATTAGCACAAACTTTTACACACTCTCACAGTTAGAATGAGATTTTAAAATAAATCCTGGGATGGTAATTTTAAAAAGTGTCCCAAAGGAATGAGCAGCCCCTTCCCAAACTGAAAGAGGGAGTTTAGCACCTTCAAGAGTCTGATGGGGGAGGGGGACAGGGGGAACCATTTTAATTCAATTTATGCAGTTAAATGTCCTTGCTTTTGTCCTTTCAACAAAATTTATCTCTTTTTCTCCTGAGAAATTTGTATTCTGAAAACTGGAAGGTGAGGATCCATAGAGGGAAAGTCTGGGACAAGGACAAGGAGCTTCTTCCAGAGGGGGATAGTCTGAGGCCTGGTCCACAGGCTTCACCCACATGAATTGTGTCTGTTTATTACCCCAATCGAGGTTTAATTTTCATCTCTGAGACACAGAGTGAGAGAGTGAATGAGTGAGGGGGACACAGATGTGATTTTTACAAACCAGGCATCCCCGGGAGGGTGTGACTGAGGCTTTTCTGCAGAGACTGGGAGCTGGGTACTGACTCCACACTGGAGAACCTCCCCTATCCAACCCCCCAAGACCCTGTGTCTCTTCCTCACCCCCCACCCCCTGCCTCTGTGTCACTGTCTTTTCCTGTTTCCCTCAATCTCCTCCCTCTCTCTCTGCTGTAACATAGGGACACATCCTAGAGAGACTGAATTCAAATGACTGTTCCACCTCCCAATTCATCGCCCTGCCTAAAACACCAGCATTATTCAGGAATTAGCACAAACTTTTACACACTCTCACAGTTAGGACTTGGTAAAGGGCTCCTAAGGGACGGGAAATCAGTCCAATCAGCACATTTTTAATAAATTAACTGGTTGTGGCACAGTATGAAACACTGCAGGGAATTTGTGCATAGCAAGATCCCACAGGGTACAGCCAGCTCTGCTCTGCACTTTTTAAATGGGGCAATATTTACACAGAGAGAGAGAGGCAGCAAGCTGGAGAGGGACTAAGACAGTGAAGACCCCTGACCCCTTCAGAACCTCAGAAAGACTGAGCGCTTTGCAGTGAAAGAATGAATGTGTAAAATGCTCTCATTGTTAGTGAGTCACTTACTTCACTGTCCCTGGATTCATTTACGCAATTCAGCCTTTTCTAAAAGATGTGACTGGGAGCTGGGCAGATTCTACACATTGGAGACCCCCTGATCCTGTGTCTATTCACACCCCCTCCTCCTCTTGTTTTACTATCTCAGCCCCTCTGTTTCACCTCACTCACTCCCCCCTTTCTCTCTCTCTCTCACTTCCCCCATTGGAGAGACCGAGGGGGAGAGAGGAGACTGAGAATTTGACAGTCAGAGATCGGTGAAGTGAATTAAATCGGCTGCCGGGCCTTTACCTTTCACCGTGACATGAATTGCTCTCAGACACGGGCCCTGTGCTCTTGGTGAATTAGACCCGGGTACAAGTTCCGGCCTTTTTAATTCCACGCCCCTGTGAGTGCTGGATAGAAAGGGCATTCTGGAAAGCTCCTGTCTCACCATCGACAAAAATCCACACCGCACTGGCCATCTTTTACATTTAGATGTAAAAAGATAGAGAGTAAGCTCTCCCTACACTGTGCCCATCAATCACTCCCTGGACAGGTACAGCACGGGGTTAGATACAGAGTAAAGCTCCCTCTACACTGCCCCCATCAAACACTCCCAGGACAGGTACAGCACGGGGTTACATACAGAGAAAAGCTCCCTCTGCACTGTCCCCATCAAATACTCGCTGGACAGGAACAGGACAGGGTTAGATACAGAGTAAAGCTCCCTCTATACTGTCTCCATTAAACACTCCCAGGACAGGAACAGATCAGGGTTAGATACAGAGTAAAGCTTCCTCTACACTTACACCATCAAACTCTCCCAGGACTGGTACAGCACAGCTTTAGATACAGAGTAAACCTCCCTCTATACTCGCCCCATCGAGCACTCCCTGGACTGGTACCGCACGTGGTTAGATACAGAGTAAAGCTCCCTCTACACTGTCTCCATCAAACACTCCAAGGACTGGTACTGATCAGGGTTAGATACAGAGTAAAGCTCCCTCTATACTGTCCCCATCAAACACTCCCAGGACAGGTACAGCACGGGGTTAGATACAGAGTAAAGCACCCTCTATGCTGTCCCCATCAAACACTCCCAGGACAGGTACAGATCGCGGTTAGATACAGAGTAATGCTCCCCCGATAATGTCCCCATCAAACACTCCAAGGGCAGGTACAGCACGGGGTTAGATACAGAGTAAAGCTCCCTCGATACTGTACCCATCAAACATTCCCAGGACAGGTACAGCACGGGGTTAGATACAGAGTAGGCCTCACTCGATACTGTCTCCATCAAACACTCCCAGGACAGGTGCAGCCCGGGTATGATACAGAGAAAAGCTCCCTCGATACTGTCCCCATCAAACACTCCCAGGACAGGTACAGCACGGGGTTAGATACAGAGTAGAGCTCACTCGATACTGTCTCCATCAAACACTCCCAGGGCAGGTACAGCACGGGGCTAGATACAGAGTAAAGCTCCCTCGATACTGTCCCCATCAAACACTCCCAGGGCAGTACAACACACGGTTATATACAGAGCAAAGCTCCCTCTATACTGTGCCCATCAAACACTCCCAGGACAGGTAAAGCACGGGGTTAGATACAGAGTAAACCCCCCTCGATAATGTCCCCAACAAACACTCCCAGGAAAGGCACAGCACGGGGTTAGATACAGAGTAAAGCTCCCCCTACACTGTGCCCATCAAACACTCCCATGGCAGGTACAGCGCGGGGTTAGATACAGAATAAAGCTCTCTCTGCACTGTCCCCATCAAACATTCCCAGGGCAAGTACAGCACGGGGTTAGATACAGAGTAAACCTCCCTCTACACTGTCCCCATCAAACACTCCCAGGACAGGAACAGGACAGGGTTAGAAACAGAGTAAAGCTCCATCTATACTGTCCCCATCAAACATTCCCAGGACAGGAACAGGACAGGGTTAGATACAGAGTAAAGCTTCCTCTACACTTTCCCCATCAAAAACTCCCAGGGCAGGTAATGCACTGGGTTAGAGAAAAAGATACAGAATAAAGCTCTCTCTGCACTGTCCCCATCAAACATTCCCAGGGCAAGTACAGCACGGGGTTAGATACAGAGTAAACCTCCCTCTACACTCTCTCCATCAAACACTCCCAGGACTGGTACAGCACAGTGTTAGATAGAAAGTAAAGCTCCCTCTATACTGTCCCCATCAAACACTCCAAGGACTGGTACAGCATGGGGTTAGATACAGAGTAAAGCTCCCCCTACACTGTGCCCATCATACACTCCCAGGGCAGTTACAGCACGGGGTTAGATACAGAGTAAAGCTCCCCCTACACTGTGCCCATCATACACTCCCAGGGCAGTTACAGCATGGGGTTAGATACAGAGTAAAGCTCCCCCTACACTGTGCCCATCATACACTCCCTGGGCAGTTACAGCACGGGGTTAGATACAGTGTAAATCTCCATCTACACCGTCCCCATCAAACACTCCCACTGGACCCCTCAGTTCCTCTTAGGATTTGATAATTTGATCAAGTCACCCCTGATGCTACTAAATTTCAGGGAATACAACCCGACTTTGTGCAATCTCACTTTGCAATTTAACCCTTGGAATCCAGGTCTCATTGTGGCAAAGCTGCGATGCACTCAAACTGTCTAAACTGTCCCTGGAGTGTCGGATTAACCCGGGTCACTCACATACACCCAGGTCAGGTTCAAGACTCACCTGTCTCACTCGCTGAGACGCTCCTGTATCACTGGCCTTATTGTAGTCGGATGCCGCGTTGGGAGCAGGACAGGTAGACGGGATTAGGATGACTGCTCATGTGGAGGGTAAACATGAGGAATCTATCAGAGAATCAGAACAGACCAGAGAAAATCAAACAAGGAAACAGATGTTCAATTTATTAGGCCTGATTTGTGGATTGTTTTTGATTTGGGCGAGAATGTTGCCAACAAACACTCCCAGAAATGATGCAGCAAGGGCTAGATACAGAGTAAAGTTCCCTCGATACTGTCCCATCAAACACTCCCAGGACAGATACAGCACGGGGTTAGATACAGAGTAAAGCTCCCTCTACACTGTCCCCATCAAACACTCCCAGGGCAGGTACAGCACAGGGGTAGATACAGAGTAAAGCTCCCTCTATACTGTCCCCATCAAACACTCCCAGGGCAGGTACAGCACGGGGTTAGATACAGAATAAAGCTCCCTCTGCAGTGTCACCATCAAACACTCCCAGGGCACATACATCAAACTCTCCCAGGACAGGTACAGCACGGGGTTAGATACAGAGTAAAGCTCCCTCTATACTCTCCCCATCAAACACTCCCAGGACAGGAACTGGACAGGGTTTCGATACAGAGTAAAGCTCCCTCTACACATTCCCCATCAAACACTCCCAGGGCAGCTAATGTACTGGGTTAGATACAGAGTAAAGCTGCCTCTACACTGCATCCATCAAACACTTCCAGTACTGGTACAGCACAGGGTTAGATACAGAGTAAAGCTCCCTCTATACTCTCCCCAACAAACACTCCCAGGACTGGTACAGGACGGGGTTAGATACAGAGTAAAGCTCCCCCTACACTTTCCCCATCAAACACTCCCAGGACTGGTACAGGACGGGGTTAGATACAGAGTAAAGCTCCCTCTATACTGTCCCCATCAACAGTCCCTGGACAGGAACAGTACAGGGTTAGATACAGAGTAAAGCTACCTCTACACTTTCCCCATCAAACACTCCGAGGGGAGGGAATGCACTGGGTTAGATACAGAGTAAAGCTCCATCTACACTGTCTCCATCAAACACTCCCCGGACTGGTAGAGCACAGGGTTAGATACAGAGTAAACCTCCCTCTATACTCTCCCCATCAAACAATCCCAGGACTGGTACAGCATGGGGTTAGATACAGAGTAAAGCTGCCTCTTGACTGTCTCCATCAAACACTCCCCGGACTTGTACAGCACGGGGTTAGATAGAGAGTAAAGCTCCCCTTACACTGCGCCCATCATACACTCCCAGGGCAGGTACAGCACGGGGTTAGAAACAGAGTAAAGCTCCCTCTAGCCTGTCCCCATCAATCACTCCCAGGACTGGTACAGCACGGGGTTAGATACAGAGTAAAGCTCCCTCTACACTGTCCCCTTCAAGCACTCCCAGGGCAGGTACAGCACGGGGTTAGATACAGAGTAAAGAACCCTCTAAACTGTCCCCATCAAACACTCCCAGGACAGGTACAGCACGGGGTTAGATACAGAGTAAAACTCCCTCTACACCGTCCCCATCAAAAACTCCCAGGGCAGGTACATTATGGGGTTAGATACAGAGTAAATCTTCCTCTAACCTGTCCCCATCAAACACTCCCAGGACTGGTACAGCACGGGGTTAGATACAGAGTTAAGCTCCTTCTACAGTCTCCCCATCAAGCACTCACAGGGCAGTTACAGGACAGGGTGAGATAAAGATTAAATCTCCCTCTACACCGTCCCCATCAAACACTCCCAGGGCAGGTACAGCACGGGGTTAGATACAGAGTAAAGATCCCTATAAACTGTCCCCATCAAACACTCCCAGGATAGGTACAGCACGGTGTTAAATACACAGTAATGCTCCCTCTAAACTGTCCCCATCAAACACTCCCAGGACAGGTACAGCACAGGGTTAGATACAGAGTAAAGCTCCCCCTACACCGTCCCCATCAAACACTCCCAGGACAGGTACAGCACAGGGTTAGATACAGAGTAATGCTCCCTCTATACTGTCCACATCAAACACTCCCAGTACAGGTACAGCACGGGGTTAGATACAGAGTAAAGCTCCCTCTGCACTGTCCCCATCAAACACTCCCAGGACGGGAACAGGACAGGGCTAGATAGAGAGTAAAGCCCCCTCTATACTGTCCCCATCAAACACTCCCAGGACATGTAAAGCACTGGATCAGATACAGAGTAAATCTCCTTTCACACCATCCCCATCAAACACTCCCAGGACAGGTACAGCACGGGGTTAGATACAGAGTAAATTTCCCTCTACACTGTCTGCATCAAACACTCCCATGACTGGTGCAGCTCTGGGTTAGATACAGAGTAATGCTCCCTCTATACTGCCCCATCAAACACTCACAGGACTGGTACATCACGGGGTTAGATACAGAGTAAAGCTTCCTCTAACCTGTCCCCATCAAACACTCCCAGGACAGGAACAGAACAGGGTTAGATACAGAGTAAAGCTCCCTCTATACTGTCCCCATCAAACACTCCCAGGACTGGTACAGCACAGGGTTAGATACAGAGAAAAGCTCCCTCTGTACTGTCCCCATCTAACACTCCCAGGACTGGTACAGCACGGGGTTAGATACGGAGTAAAGCTCCCCCTACACTGTGGCCATCATAAACTCCCAGGGCAGGTACAGCACGGGGTTAGATACAGAAGAAAGCTCCCACTACACTGACTCCATCAAACACCCCCAGGACTAGTACAGCTCAGGGTTAGATACAGAGTAAAGCTCCCTCTGTACTGTCCCCATCAAGCACTCCCAAAACAGGTACAGCACAGGGTTAGATACAGAGTTAAGCTCCTTCTACAGTCTCCCCATCAAGCACTCACAGGGCAGTTACAGGACAGGGTTAGATAAAGATTAAATCTCCCTCTACACCGTCCCCATCAAACACTCCCAGGGCAGGTACAGCACGGGGTTAGATACAGAGTAAAGATCCCTCTAAACTGTCCCCATCAAACACTCCCAGGATAGGTACAGCACGGTGTTAAATACACAGTAATGCTCCCTCTAAACTGTCCCCCATCAAACACTCCCAGGACAGGTACAGAACAGGGTTAGATACAGAGTAAAGCTCCCTCTACACAGTCCCCATCAAACACTCCCAGGACAGGTACAGCACAGGGTTAGATACAGAGTAATGCTCCCTCTATACTGTCCACATCAAACACTCCCAGTACAGGTACAGCACGGGGTTAGATACAGAGTAAAGCTCCCTCTAACCTGTTCCCATCAAACACTCCCAGGAATGGTACAGCATGGGGTTAGATAGAGAGTAAAGCTCCCTCTACACTGTCCCCATCAAGCACTCACAGGGCAGGTACAGGACAGGCTTAGATACAGTGTAAATCTCCCTCTACACCGTCCCCATCAAACACTCCTAGGGCAGGTACAGTACGGGGTTAGATACAGAGTAAATCTTCCTCTACACTGCCCCCGTCAAACACTCCCAGGGCAGGTACAGCACTGGGTTAGATACTGAGTAAATCTCCCTGGGAGAGAGGGTTGGTCTCAGAGGGAGAGTGGGTTGTGGTGAGAGGGAGAGTGGGTTGTGGTGAGAGGGAGAGTGGGATGTGGTGAGAGGGAGAGTGGGTTGGGGCGAGAGGGAGAGTGGTTTGGTGTGAGAGGGAGAGTGGGTTGGAGTCAGTGGGAGAGTGGGTTGGGGTGAGAGGGAGAGTGGGTTGGGGTGAGAGGGAGAGAGGGTTGGGGTGAGAGGGAGAGTGGGTTGGGGTGAGAGGGAGAGTGGGTTTGGGTGAGAGGGTGAGTGGGTTGGGGTGAGAGGGAGAGTGGGTTGGGGTGAGAGGGAGAGAGGGTTGGGGTGAGAGGGAGAGTGGGTTGGGGTGAGAGGGAGAGAGGGTTGGGGTGAGAGGGAGAGTGGGTTGGGGTGAGAGGGAGAGTGGGTTGGGGTGAGAGGGAGAGTGGGTTGGGGTGAGAGGGAGAGTGGTTGGGGTGAGAGGGAGAGTGGGTTGGGGTGAGAGGGAGAGTGGGTTGGGGTGAGAGGGAGAGT
Organism: Cetorhinus maximus; assembly: GCF_964194155.1. Classification (NCBI taxonomy): domain Eukaryota; kingdom Metazoa; phylum Chordata; class Chondrichthyes; order Lamniformes; family Cetorhinidae; genus Cetorhinus; species Cetorhinus maximus. The sequence goes on from NW_027596523.1 coordinate 67,453, forward strand.
GGGTTGGGGTGAGAGGGAGAGAGGTTTGGGGTGAGAGGGAGAGTGGGTTGGGGTGAGAGGGAGAGTGGGCTGGGGACTGCGATTAATGCCATTGTTTTGGGGGTCTGTGTGAGATCAGGGTTTGGAACTGGAGTAACACAACCAACAGGGGAAAGAAATATAGATTTATTATTAAGCCAAAAATTAAGGCAGGCCCTTGATGAAACCATGTCTGTCCTGGGATTAACCCTCAGTGGACAGGAGCAGCAAGGGGTCCTGTCTTGTTATTAACATTCAATGGACAGGATCAGCAAGGGGTCCTGTCTGGAAAGAGAGAGGGAGAGGGAAAGCTGGAGTGACAGAGACAGGGAAATGCCACCCCCTCCCCGAGAAACGTCATGTGTTCCCTGTTGCAGTTCAGGAAAAGTTGCAGACCGTTTCTGCACAGGGGGATCCCACAGGCAGCAATGTAATGCTATCCGGATGGGAACAGGGAGACACATTTCCTCCCCCAGCCTCATGCCTGCTGTAACCCTCCCTCTTCCCCCTCTCCCCCCCTCCCCGGGCACCATGTGTGCTCTGAGTCCGGACACATCCCCAGAAAGGCCTAAACTACTTCTCTTCAAACCGGGAACAAGCAGCTGCTTCCTGGGGGAGACTTTTTGAAATCTCCGTCCCAGCATCGATTTTTACAAACCAGGCGTCCCCGGGAGGGTGTGACTGAGGCTTTTCTGCAGAGACTGGGAGCTGGGCACTGACTCCACACTGGAGACCCTCCCCTAACCTCCCCCCCCCCAAGACCCTGTGTCTCTTCCTCACCCTCAACCCCCTGCCTCTGTGTCACTGTCTTTTCCTGTTTCCCTCAATCTCCCCCCTCTCTCTCTGTTGTAACGTAGGGACACATCCTAGAGAGACTGAATTCAAATGACTGTTCCACCTCCCAAGTCATCGCCCTGCCTAAAACACCAGCATTATTCAGGAATTAGCACAAACTTTTACACACTCTCACAGTTAGGACTTGGTAAAGGGCACCTGAGGGACAGGAAATGAGTCCAATCAGCACATTTTTAATAAATTAACTGGTTGTGGCACAGTATGAAACACTGCAGGGAATTTGTGCATAGCAAGATCCCAAGAGGTGCAGTCAGCTCTGCTCAGCACTTTTTAAATGGGGCAATATTTACACAGAGAGAGAGAGGCCGCAAATTGGAGAGGGACTAAGACAGTGAAGACCCCCGACCCTTCAGAACCTCAGAAAGACTGAGCGCTTTGCAGTGAAAGAATGAATGTTTAAAATGCTCTCATTGTTAGTGAGTCACTTACTTCACTGTCCCTGGATTCATTTTCGCAATTCGGCCTTTTCTAAAAGATGTGACTGGGAGCTGGGCAGAGTCTACACATTGGAGACCCCCAGATCCTGTGTCTATTCACCACCCCGCTCCTCCTCTTGTTCTGCTATCTGAGCCCCACTGTTTCACCTCACTCACTCCCCCCTTTCTCTCTCTCTCTCTCTCTTCCCCCATTGGAGAGACCGAGGGGGAGAGAGGAGACTGAGAATTTGACAGTCAGAGATCGGTGAAGTGAATTAAATTGGCTGCCGGGCCTTTACCTTTCACCGTGACATGAATTGCTCTCAGACACGGGCCCTGTGCTCTTGGTGAATTAGACCCGGGTACAAGTTCCGGCCTTTTTAATTCCACGCCCCTGTGAGTGCTGGATAGAAAGGGCACTCTGGAAAGCTCCTGTCTCACCATCGACAAAATCCACACCACACTGGCCATCTTTTACATTGAAAGTTCGACAATAACATCCCCCAGTCAATCAAATAGTTATTAGAGTTGCAACTAAGGCAATTCTGCACAGCAGGATCCCACGAGCAGTCACACAATGGAGGGGGACACCCCCAGACCCTGTGTATCCTTCCCCTGCCCCCGAGCCCCCAACAACCCCACCCCCTCTCTGTCGAAGTCTCCCTCATTCTGTTCCACTTTCTCTCTCTCTGCCCCCATCAACCCCTCCCTCCACACTCTCCTCTCTCTCTGCCCCCATCACCCCTCCCTCCGCACCCACCTCTCTCTCTGCCCCCATCACCCCACCTTCCGCACCCACCTCTCTCTCTGCCCCCATCACCCCTCCCTCCGCACCCACCACTCTCTCTGCCCCCATCACCCCTCCCTCCGCACCCACCACTCTCTCTGCCCCCATCACCCCTCCCTCCGCACCCACCACTCTGCCCCCATCACTCCTCCCTCCGCACCCACCTCTCTCTCTGCCCCCATCAACCCTCCCTCCGCAACCTCCTCTCTCTCTGCCCCCATCACCCCTCCCTCCGCACTCTCCTCTTTCTCTGCCCCCTTTATTTTGAAAGTGTGGTCACTGTTGTGGGGGGCAAGGAACAGGGCCGGGGGGGGGGGAGTGGTGTAGACCATGTGTACACAGCAAGATCCCACTCCCCACCTGCTCATGACCAGTTAAAAATGTATTGGCTGAGGATAGCGGGACAGTGAGTGGGGAATGGGCCTCACCCTCTCTCTCTCCCCTTCCCCCAACAACCTCCCCCACCCCCAATTAAAGTAACGACAAATTACATTGGTTTTGTATACATTTTACTGAAAGATGAATTATGGACAGAATTGGCTGGAGAGAGAGAGGGAGAGAGAGAGAGATCCACACACAGAAGCTGCGTGAACTGAATTAAAATGGTTCCCCCTGTCCACCCATCTGTCTCCAGAAGGTGCTAAACTCCCTGTCTTATTTTGGAATTATAACAAGCTTCTAAACAGCCTCAGGTTTCAGATTTTTAATCTCCACTTTGTCACACACCAAAGGGTTAATGTGTTTGTGACTAATCGCAAGGCCGGGATATTTTAACCCCAGGGTTTCAAAATCCAGCACCCCATCATCTAACAGAAACCGCTTCATCGATGCACCAAAAACCAGGGTCCCTCCGAGATTAAAATTAAACCTCGGGGTCATAAAGAGACACAACTCACGTGGGTGGGTGGGGGGGTGTGGAACAGGCCTGAGACCATCCATCCAAGCTGGGGAAAAGCTCCTGCCCATGGATTCATAGACACATTGCAGTCTTCAAACTCCAAATTCCTGGGGAAAAGAGAGAGGGAAAAGAATTGCCTAAGACACAAAGCAAGAACATTTCTAAACAAAATAGCACAGCAAGAGCCCAGGATTCCACCCCCACACCCACCCCCTCCCCTTCACAGTTACACAACCTCTTAGCAACATCCAAATACAAAAATATCTCAGTTATCAACCAGAGGCTCAAACAGATTGAGAGACCTTTCCCATCCCCTGTGTTTCTCTCTGTATCTCTCTTCTTATCTCACTCACATCTCTGTCCCCCTCACTCATTCCCTCTCTCACTCTGTGTCTCAGAGATGGAAATTAAACCTCGATTGGGGTAATAAACAGACACAACTCACGTGGGTGAAGCCTGTGGACCAGGCCTCAGTCTATCCCCCTCCCTCCGCACCCTCCTCTCTCTCTGCGTCCATCATCCCTCCCTCCGCACCCTCCTCCTTTCCCTCAATCCTTTATTTTGAAAGTGTGGTCACTCTTGTGGGGGGCAAGGAACAGGGCGGGGGGGGGTGGAGACCATGTGTACACAGCAAGATCCCACTCCCCACCTGCTCATGACCAGTTAAAAATGTATTGGCTGAGGATTGCAGGACAGTGAGTGGGGAATGGGCCTCACCCCCTCTCTCTCTCCCCCCCAACACCCTCCCCCACCCCCAATTAAAGTAACGACAAATTAAATTGGTGTTTTTATACATTTTATTGAAAGATGAAATATGGACAGAATTGGCTGGAGAGAGAGAGGGTGAGAGGGAACAAGCTGGAGAGACAGAGACTAGGGGCTGCTCTCTCCCCACCCTCACCGCCAGCCCACACCCTCAGATCTACATTAAACGCAATTGAAATGGCTGCTGCCCCTTCCATTTAACCCAGGAAAGCCCGTGGCCCGGCCTGTCTAACACACACCGACATGACTCTGGGGGTGAGAAGAAGCCTTCGCACTGGCTCCGGGTTCATATCTCCGGCCCTCTCCCTCTCTCTCCCTCTCCCTCTCCCTCTCCCTCTCTCTCCCTCTCCCTCTGCCTCTCTCTCTGTGTCCGACTGCTTCACCCTCCATGAACCCATTTCTATCAAGTGTGGTCACTGATGCAGTTCAGGAAAGGCTGGCGGCCTCTTTGTTTTGTTTTTTTACACAGCAGGATCCCATTACTTTCCCTATCTCCACACCTGCTGTGAAAGCCTCTCTCCCCCTGTCTTCCCTGTGGTAATTCCCAGTTCTGGGGGCCATCCCCTCAGTTCCCTCCCTCCCCAGCACCACAACCCCCTGAAAGGGCTGAAACTCAAACTGGGGAGCAGCTGGATTCTCTCAGGAGACATTTTCAAATCACTGCCTCGGGATTTCAGTTGGGGTCAAATCCCACTTTCTGGAAGGCCCTGACTGGGAGCTGGGCAGTGACTGCACACGAGGAGCCCTCTCTCTCTCCCCCCCGACCCTGTGTCTTCTCACCGACCCACAGCAACTCCGCTCTGTTTTGTTATCTCTCCCCCTCTTTCCCCTGACCTCTCCTTTCTCTCTCTCTCATGTGGGGAAAGGCCACAGGCCCCTGTGGGCACAGCAAGATCAGGAGGATGGAGAGAGAGAGAGAGAAATCCACACACAGAAGCTGCGTAAACTGAATTAAAATGGTTCCCCCTGTCCACCCATCAGTCTCCAGAAGGTGCTAAACTCCATGTCTTATTTTGGAATTATAACAAGCTTCTAAACAGCCTCAGGTTTCAGATTTTTAATCTCCTCTTTGTCACACACCAAAGGGTTAATGTGTTTGTGACTAATCGCAAGGCCGGGATATTTTAACCCCAGGGTTTCAAAATCCAGCACCCCATCATCTAACAGAAACCGCTTCATCGATGCACCTAAAACCAGGGTCCCTCCGAGATTAAAATTAAACCTCGGGGTCATAAAGAGACACAACTCACGTGGGTGGGTGGGCGGCTGTGGAACAGGCCTGAGTCCATCCATCCAAGCTGGGGAAAAGCTCCTGCCCATGGATTCATAGTCACATTGCAGTCTTCAAACTCCAAATTCCTGGGGAAAAGAGAGGGAAAAGAATTGACTAAAACACAAAGCAAGAACATTTCTAAACAAAATAGCACAGCAAGAGCCCAGGATTCCACCCCCCACACCCACCCCCTCCCCTTCACAGTTACACAATCTCTTAGCAACATCCAAATACAAAAATATCCCAGTTATAAACCAGAGGCTAAAACAGATTGAGAGACATTTCCCATCCCCTGTGTTTCTCTCTGTATCTCTCTTCCTATCTCACTCACATCTCTGTCCCCCTCTCTCTCTGTCTCTCTGTCTCTCAGATATGAAAATTGAACCTCGATTGGGGTAATAAACAGACACAATTCATGTGGGTGAAGCCTGTGGACCAGGCCTCAGACTATCCCCCTCTGGAAGAAGCTCCTTGTCCTTGTCCCAGACTTTCCCTCTATGGATCCTCACCTTCCAGTTTTCAGAATACAAATTTCTCAGGAGAAAAAGAGATAAATTTTGTTGAAAGGACAAAAGCAAGGACATTTAACTGCATAAATTGAATTAAAATGGTTCCCCCTGTCCCCCCAACAGACTCCAGAACTTGCTAAACTCCCTCTTTCAGTTTGGGAAGGGGCTGCTCATTCCTTTGGGACACTTTTTAAAATTACCATCCCAGGATTTATTTTAAAATCTCATTCTATCTCAGAGGATGTGAGTGGAGGTGGCTTGTGACTACACACTGGAGACCATCAGACCCTGTCTCTCTTTCCCACACCCCCTCCTGTTTTTACACCTCCACTCGCCTTGGCATCCCTCTCTCTCCCTGTTTCAATCACTCCCTCCCTTTTCTCTCTCTGCTCCCGTCTCTCACATTCAGGGTAAAGATGGATGCTCCTATCTAGGCCCTTGTCCCTGTCCTCTCTTTCTCCATCCCTCTTTCTCGCTCGTTCTCTCTCTCCATCTTTCTATTTTCCATCCCCCTGTCTCATGTGCTCTGCATTGAAATAATAGATGAAATGTTCCTGTCTCCCCATTTCAAATAATGACAAATCACATTGCTTTTTCTGGTCAGTTTTTGTTGATTAAAGTTTAAAATGGGCACAAAGACAGCTGGAGAGAGAGAGAGGGAGAAAAGCAGGAGGGAGAAAGACACAGAAAATCACACAGATAAAACTAAAGTCAGAATCTCAGTAAACTGAACAGTAATGGCCCCTGTGAATCTGATTGAACAGATTCCACTTCATCGCACTGTCTCCCCACCTGTCTTATTGAGCAATTATAACAAGCTTTTAAACAGTTTCAGATTTCAGATTTTTAATCTCCTCTTTGTCACACACCTCAATGAAATACAATGAAATATTTCATCAAATCACAACCTCACCTAAATTCCAGTGTAAAGCTTCATCCACACTGTTCAACAAACACACCCAAACCAAATACAGTATGGGGTTCGATAGAGTGTAACATTCCCTCTGCTCTGTCCCATCAAACAGGCCCAGGAACATCATTGGCCACCTATCTGCCCACTCTCCCAACTTGTAAATGTCCTTTTGAAGCTCTACACTGTCCCCCTCTCTGTTTATCATTCTCCCAAGTTTTGTGCCATCCACAAACTCTGAAATGGTCCCATGCACACCAATATCTCAATCATTTATATACAGCAGGGAAATCCAGGGTTCCAATAATGACCCCTGGGGAACTCCACTACAATTCTACACCCAGCCGGAAAAATATCCGTGAACTCTCTGTTTCCTATCCATCAGCCAATTCTGTATCCACATTTCGCTGGTCTGACTCGTCTGCCTATTCTCGGGAGCCTGAAAAAATTTTCCATTCAGCTTTATATCCAATTTTGGCTCAAAAGAAGCAGGGAGAGGGAAAGAGAGAGAGAGAGAGAGAGGGCGAGATAGATGGGATGAAAGAGGTACAGAGATAGAAAGAGAGACAAGGCGAGAGGGAGAGAGATGGGGGCGACAGAGAGAGGAGCAGAGCAACGGAGGAAAGGAGTGAGAGAGAGGGAGAGATAGCCGGAATGAGAGATAGAGAGACAGAACGACGGAGAGACAGTGTGAGAGAGAAAGAGAGCTGGGGCGAGCGAGTGAGATAGAGAGAAGAGATAAAATGAAAGGAAAAGGGATGAGGTGAGAGAGAGAGAGGTGAAAAGAGGGGAGCAAGTGTAGGGTAAAGTGATGGGGTGAGAGAGAGAAACAGAGAAATGTGGTAGAGTGGCAGAGAGATGGGGTGGGAGAGGGAGAGAATGAAAATGACAGTGAGAGAAGGAGAAAGTGTAGGGGGAAACTGAAAATGTTCAGAAATTTGTTAACATTATTGAGTGTAAAGAACAATATCCTGTGACATATCCCTTCTCCATCTTTAAATTGGAGGGAGATCCTTTCTCCATCTTTAAAATGGGGGGGAGACCCCTTCCTCAAATTGTGATGTGGAAGTGCTGGAATCTAATCGAGGGGTTTGTGGGGTTTATATATAGAATAATAGATACCAAGGATTGAGTTAGAGACTGGAATCTAATCGAGGGGTTCGGGGTGGATTATATATAGAATAACATATACCGGGAGCGAGTTACAGACTGCAATCTAATCGAGGGGTTCAGGGGGTTTATATATAGAATAATAGATACCCGGGAGTGAGTTACACACCGGAATCTAATCGAGGGGTTCGGGGAGTTTATATATAGGATAATATATACCCGGGAGTGAGTTACAGACTGGAATCTAATCCAAGTGTTCAGGGGGTTTATATATATTATAATAATTACCCAGGAGTGAGTAACAGACTGGAATCTAATCGAGGTGTTCAGGGGGTTTATATAAAGAATAATAGATACCAAGGATTGAGTTACAGGCTGGAATCTAATCGAGGTGTTCGGGGTGGTTTGGAGACTGACAGTGCGTTTTCAGGGTAGAGCGTCTGTCATTATATTAACAGATTGTGGAGGTTATTCGTACTCAGCATCAATTTCCGTTCATGTGAGAGAGATCCAAACTAATACCACACTTGGTGTTTTAAAATGTTTCTTAGTTTCTCTCCTGAAATTCTAAAATTCTAAACATAGTTGAAAAACCATGACCCCAAGCCCAGACTCCCCAAACCAGCGGAAATAGTTAGTCTTTTTCAAACCTCTACTTCCATTATTATCCTGAAATATTTCATCAAATCACCCCCTCACCTAAATTCCAGTGTCAAGCTTCATCTACACTGTTCAACAAACACACCCAAATCAAATACAGTATGGGGTTCGATAGAGTGTAACATTCCCTCTGCACTGTCCCATCAAACAGGCCCAGGGATGGGCTAGCACAGTGTTAGATACCAAGTAAAGACAGGGCCTATTGAGTGATAAACAGAGTTTCTCCATCTTTAAAATGGATGGAGATATCTGTGTCTCTGTCACGTTGAAAGGACAAATTTACCATTCGTGAGGAGTCAACTCTGTCATAAATGTCCCAGTGCTGTGGGAACATAAAATGGCCACTGTGAATAAACCTAAAATGGCTGCCTGGTGTTTGGGGATTTTTCTTACAGAATCTGAGAGGGGGGGGGAGAGAGAGAGAGAGAGAGCAGACGCGGAATGAGGGAATGTTAAAGAGAGAGACACAGAGTGACAGGGGATGAACAGGCAGACGATGAAAGAATGATATCGGTCATAACATTGGGACATTTCTGACTGAGATGAATTATGGCAAACTAGTGGCATTCTATCCTATTATCTTAAATTGTTAATAAATACTGAGAAACAGACACAGACACGGGCTTTGCAGCAGCAGAAAGAATGTCAATCATTCCATCCCGGGGGTTTTTACTTCCAGATTCAGTTTTAGAAAATTCAGAATTGAAATTCACAGCAGCAAAATGTGGGACTGAACGCCCGGATCCTTCAATATTCCAGGGAATACACAGGGAATTTATGTCTCCATACCTGTGTCTCTGTCACGTTTAAATTAATAATGTTACATGAGTCAACTCTGTCCTAAGTGTCCCAGTGCTGTGGGGGCATAAAATGGCCACTGTGAACAAACCTAAAATGGCTGCCTGGTGTTTGTAGACTAGAATAACAGATACCCGGGATTGAGTTACAGGCTGGAATCTAATTCAGGGGTGCAGGGGGTTTATATATAGAATAATAGATACCCGGGATTGAGTAACAGACTGGAATCAAGAACAGTTGAAAATATCATTTTTCTTGTGATGTGCTGAAGTGCAGGTTACAGAGGCTGATTCATGGAATGGGTAGTGTGAGTTTTTAACCAGCTTTATCCCAAATATCAAATTTAACTGGAACTATTTGATGTTTTCTTAGTCTTGACACAAATAGATAGGGACTCTTTGGACCCTCACTGTTTGCAGCTTTTCACCATTTATAAGTTAACCTGTTCCATCCTTTTTAAAGTGGGCAGCCACACATTTGCCTACAATGAAATCCATCTTTCACTATTTCACCCATTCACTTAAGGTGTACATATCTCTTTGGAATTTGCAGTGCAGGTTACAGATTGGATTGGAACTTTCTGCTTTCTGAATCATTAGCCAAGTTTCACAGAGTTAAACATCAAAACTGACATTCAGAAACAGGAGAGGGCCCCACAACTTCAATTCTGTGATTCACTGGTATCTCATGATCTGTATCTTACAATATCTCTGCCCCCTTCATGTCTCTGAAGACTTGGGAAAGTGTTTCAGACATTCGGGAACCATTTCTCTCTCTCGGGATATTTCCTTTGAAGCATTTCATTGTCTCGGGATATTTACAATAAACGGCTTCTTCAAAGGTCATCATTAAAATTCACTCTTTAATCAACCAAATCCTGATGCCCATTCAGACTCCCTGGCCCTACATCCTATTGTTTCAAAGCTAACTTACATTTGACAATGTAGGAATGTGTGAATGCAAACACTTTCTTCACACGTTTCCACAATACTAAGGCTCACACTATTCAGGGTGAAATTTTCAAGACAACATTCATCAACTGACAGATTTCCAGCTCCAAATAGAAGCTTCAAGATACAGAAAGTGGTACAGAAATGAAACATCCGATTTATCTGAATCTGCATCCGTTATTGGACAGCGTGGGGTTAGATAGGAATTAAAGTTGTTATTAAATTGTCCCCATCAAACGCTGCCAGAACAGGTACAGCATGGGGTTTGATACAGAGTAAAGCTCCCTCAACACTTAAGTTATTAGGTTAAAAAGCCTCATTCTCCTTTGAATTAGATTTCAAAATAAATACAGTGTTCAAATTAAAAGTTCATCAGCTGGAGAAAATGGTAAAGCTCCAAATATTTTTCAACGTGCCTGGGTATAAACAACATTGTCCTGTCATATCGTTTATCCATGGAATCTAATCGAGGGATTTTGGGGATTTATATACAGAATAACATACCCGGGAGTGAGTTACAGACTGGAATCTAATCGAGGGGTTCGGGGTAGTTTATATATGTAATAACAGACACCCGGGAGTGAGTTACAGACTGGAATCTAATAGAGGTGTTTGGTGGGTTTATATATAGTGCCAATGTCACATTCCTGAGGAGTCAACTCTGTCAGAAATGTCCCAGTGCTTTGGGGACATAATATGGCCTCTGTGAACAAACCTAAAATGCTGACTGGTGTTTGTGTCATTTATATAGATTCTGAGAGAGAGGAAGAGAGAGAGAGAGAGGAGAAGAGAGAGACTCACATCGAGAGGGAGACCGAGAGACAGAGATGGAAGGAAGGATAGTTATCATAGTACATTGGAAGAGGAAGATTCCATTTCTCCCCGCACACTGTTTCCGACATTCAATGAGATCCTGACTGATCCCTGATCTAACTACATATCTCTTTACACCTTCTTCAAACAAAAATCTATCAACCTCAGATTGAAACATTAACAAGAGACTTTGCATCAGTTGCCGTTTGCAGAAGATTGTTTCAAACTAAAGCTTTGACTACACTGTTCATCAAACACTCCCAACCCAAATACAGTATGGGGTTCGATACAGAGTCAAATTACCTCTGCTCTTTCCAAGAAATTTTTAATTGTAGATTTTTATTTTTAATTTTGGGATAACAGGACTGAAATTGTACGGCATCCCAGTGTGAGATTTAAACTCCTGTTTATTTCAATCTTTAGCTCAGGAATTCACAGTAAAACATGCAGAGAATTGAAACCTTCCTCATACAGTTGCCTCTTTGTTCCAGTGTTGGTATATTCCGTCTTTCTCTTGCGTTTTCACTTGTCTGAAGAAATTGAATTGTTGACATTGGATAATCATCCCTTTCCCATGAAAATGTAAACTCCTGGGAAACTGCAACAGACACAATCTAATGCAGTGAGCAAAATCCTGCACCTTTATTCATCAATACCATTTCCTATCTCTGTAGAAACTCCCTTCCACTGACAGATTCTGAGATCCATACTCAATCTCAAAAACCACCACAGAAAAGTGACTGCTTATTTTAAACAGTGAATCTGAACTATTTGAAGTTCTGACTCAGACACAGAATCGCAGAAATTTTGACTCTGTGGGATGAAAATTAACAGAATAACTTTGCAACATACAGGTAACATCAATAGGATTTGACCATTTGATCAAGTCACCCCTGATGCTATTAAATTTCAGGGAATACAACCCGAGTTTGTGCAATCTCACTTTGCAATTTAACCCTTGGAATCCAGGTCTCATTCTGACAAAGCTGTGATGCACTCGAACTGTCTAAACTGTCCCTGGAGTGTCGGATTAACCCGGGTCACTCACATACACCCAGGTCAGGTTCAAGACTCACCTGTCTCACTCACTGAGACGCTCCTGTATCACTGGCCCTATTGTAGTCGGATGCCGCGTTGGGAGCAGGACAGGTAGACGGGATTAGGATGACTGCTCATGTGGAGGGTAAACATGAGGAATCTATCAGAGAATCAGAACAGATCAGGGAGAATCAAACAAGGAAACTGATGTTCAATTTATTAGGCCTGATTTGTGGATTGTTATTGTTTTGGGCGAGAATGTTGCCAACAAACATTCCCAGAGATGATGCAGCAGGGGCTAGAGACAGAGTAAAGCTCCCTCGATACTGTCCCCATCAAAAACTCCCAGGACAGGTACAGCACGGCGTTAGATAAAGAGTAAAGCTCCCGCTACACTGTGGCCATCAAACACTCCCAGGGCAGGTACAGCACGGAGTTAGATACAGAGTATAGCTTCCTCTACACTGTCCCCATCAAACACTCCCAGGTACAGAGTAAAGCTCCCTTGATACTGTAACCATCAAACACTCCCAGGGCAGCTACAGCACGGGGTTAGATACAGAATAAAGCTCCCTCTGCACTGTCCCCATCAAACAATCCGAGGGCAAGCACAGCACAGGGTTAGATGCAGAGTAAAGCTCCCTCTATACTGTCCACATCAAACACTCCCAGGACAGGTACACCACGGGGTTAGATACAGAGTAAAGCTCCCTCTACACTGTCCCCATCAAACGCTCCAAGGACAGGTACAGCACGGGGTTAGATACAGAGTAAAGCTCCCTCTATACTGTCACCAACTAACACTCCCAGGACAGGTACAGCACAGGGTTAAATATAGAATTAAGCTCCCTCCATACTGTTCCCATCAAACACTCGCAGAGAGAAATAGAGACTGAGAAACGGGTTAAGAAAGGATCTCCATCCTCCCTCACCAACTCTCTCTCATCCATAACTGGAGAGAGCATTGGAATGAGAGAGCACGGGGGGTGGTGGTGGGTGCGATGGTGCAGAGATAGTTTGGGGGGTGGAAGAGAAAGCGTGGGGTTGGCAGAGAGGGTGTGGGCCAAGATGATGATCAGAGAGAGAGTGCATGTGAGAGACAGAGATTGTGTGTGTGAGAGAGAGATGGTGTGTGTGCGTGGGAGATTGTGCGTGCAAGAGATAGAGTGTGAGAGCGAGCGTGTGAGAGGGATTGTGAAAGAGAGATTGCTTGTGAAAGGGAGAGAGTGAGAGAGAGTTGGAGTGAGAGGGTGAGAGAGTGCGAATGAGAGTGAGAGAGCTTTTGGGTGAGAGGTTTGGAGTGATAGGGAGGGAGAGTTGGGGTGAGAGAGTGGGGAAGGGAGGGAGAGAGGTTAGGGGTGAGAGGGAGAGAGGGTTGGGGTGAGAGAGAGAGTGAGTTGGGGTATGAGGGTGGGAGGTTTGGAGTGAGAGGGAGAGACTGTTGGGGTGAGAGGGAGAGAGAGTTGGGGTGAGTGGGAGAGCGGGTTGTGGTGAGAGGGAGATAGAGTTTGGGTGAGAGGGAGATAATGTTGGGGTGAGAGGGAGAGTGGGGATGAGATGGTGAGTTGGTTGGTATGAGAGGGAGAATGGGTTGTGTTGAGAGGCAGAGAGGGTTGGAGTGAGAGGGAATGAGGGTTGGGGTGAGAGGGAATGAGGGTTGGGGTGAGAGGGAATGAGGGTTGGGGTGAGAGGGAATGAGGGTTGGGGTGAGAGGGAGACAGTGTTGGGGTGAGAGGGAGACAGTGTTGGGGTGAGAGAGAGACAGTGTTGGGGTGAGAGGGAGACAGTGTTGGGGTGAGTGGGAGACAGTGTTGGGGTGAGAGGGAGACAGTGTTGGGGTGAGAGTGAGACAGTATTGGGGTGAGAGGGAGACAGTGTTGGGGTGAGAGGGAGACAGTGTTGGGGTGAGAGGGAGACAGTGTTGGGGTGAGAGGGAGACAGTGTTGGGGTGAGAGGGAGACAGTGTTGGGGTGGGAGGGAGACAGTGTTGGGGTGAGAGGGAGACAGTGTTGGGGTGAGAGGGAGACAGTGTTGGGGTGAGAGGGAGACAGTGTTGGGGTGAGAGGGAGACAGCGTTGGGGTGAGAGGGAGACAGCGTTGGGGTGAGAGGGAGACAGCGTTGGGGTGAGAGGGAGACAGCGTTGGGGTGAGAGGGAGACAGCGTTGGGGTGAGAGGGAGACAGCGTTGGGGTGAGAGGGAGACAGTGTTGGGGTGAGAGGGAGACAGTGTTGGGGTGAGAGGGAGAGAGTGTTGGAGTGAGAGGGAGAGAGAGTGGGGATGAGATGCTGAGATGGTTGGTGTGAGAGGGTGAATGGGGTGTGTTGAGAGGTAGAGAGGGTTGGAGTGAGAGGGAATGAGGGTTGGGGTGAGAGGGAGAGAATATTGGGGTGAGAGGGACAGAGTGTTGGGGTGAGAGGTAGATTATGTTGGGGTGAGATGGAGAGAGTGTTGGGGTGAGAGGGAGAGTGGGTTGGGGTGAGAGGGAGAGTGGGTTGGGGTGAGAGGGAGAGTGGGTTGGGGTGAGAGGGAGAGCGGGTTGGGGTGAGAGGGTGAGTGGGTTGGGGTGAGAGGGAGAGTGGGTTGGGGTGAGAGGGAGAGTGGGTTGGGGTGAGAGGGTGAGTGGGTTGGGGTGAGAGGGAGAGTGGGTTGGGGTGAGAGGGAGAGTGGGTTGGGGTGAGAGGGAGAGTGGGTTGGGGTGAGAGGGAGAGTGGATTGGGGTGAGAGGGAGAGTGGTTTGGGGTGAGTGGGTGAGTGGGTTGGGGTGAGAGGGAGAGTGGGTTGGGGACTGCGATTACTGCCATTGTTTTGGGGGTCTGTGTGAGATCAGGGTTTGGAACTGGGGTAACACAACCAACAGGGGAAAGAAATATAAATTTATTATTAAGCCAAAAATAAAGACAGGCCCTTGTTGAGACCATGTCTGTCCTGGGATTAACCCTCAGTGGACAGGAGCAGCAAGGGGTACTGTCCTGTTATTAACATTCAATGGACAGGATCAGCAAGGGGTCCTGTCTGGAAAGAGAGAGGGAGAGAGAAAGCTGGAGTGACAGAGACAGGGAAATGCCACCCCCTCCCCCAGAAACTTCATGTGTTCCCTGTTGCAGTTCAGGAAAAGCTGCAGGCCGTTTCTGCACAGGGGGATCCCACAGGCAGCAATGTAATGCTATCCGGATGGGAACAGGGAGACACATTTCCTTCCCCAGCCTCATGCCTGCTGTAACCCTCCCTCTTCCCCCTCTCCCCCCCTCCCCGGGCACCATGTGTGCTCTGAGTCCGGACACATCCCCAGAAAGGCCTAAACTCCTTCCCTTCAAACCGGGAACAAGCTGCTGCTTCCTGGGGGAGACTTTTTGAAATCTCCGTCCCAGCATCGATTTTTACAAACCAGGCGTCCCCGGGAGGGTGTGACTGAGGCTTTTCTGCAGAGACTGGGAGCTGGGCACTGACTCCACACTGGAGACCCTCCCCTAACCCCCCCCCCAAGACCCTGTGTCTCTTCCTCACCCCCAACCCCCTGCCTCTGTGTCACTGTCTTTTCCTGTTTGCCTCAATCTCCCCCCTCTCTCTCTGTTGTAACGTAGGGACACATCCTAGAGAGACTGAATTCAAAAGATGTTCCACCTCCAAATTCATCGCCCTGCCTAAAACACCAGCATTATTCAGGAATTAGCACAAACTTTTACACACTCTCACAGTTAGGACTTGGTAAAAGGCTCCTGAGGGACAGGAAATGAGTCCAATCAGCACATTTTCAATAAATTAACTGGTTGTGGCACAGTTTGAAACACTGCAGGGAATTTGTGCACAGCAAGATCCCACAAGGTGCAGCCAGCTCTGTTCAGCACTTTTTAAATGGGGCAATATTTACACAGAGAGAGAGAGGCAGCAAGCTGGAGAGGGACTAAGACAGTGAAGACCCCCGACCCCTTCAGAACCTCAGAAAGACTGAGCGCTTTGCAGTGAAAGAATGAATGTTTAAAATGCTCTCATTGTTAGTGAGTCACTTACTTCACTGTCCCTGGATTCATTTTCGCAACTCAGCCTTTTCTCAAAGATGTGACTGGGAGCTGGGCAGATTCTACACATTGGAGACCCCCAGATCCTGTGTCTATTCACCACCCCCTCCTCTTGTTTTACTATCTCAGCCCCTCTTTTTCACCTCACTCACTCCCCCCTTTCTCTCTCTCTCTCTCTTCCACCATTGGAGAGACCGAGGGGGAGAGAGGAGACTGAGAATTTGACAGTCAGAGATCGGTGAAGTGAATTAAATTGGCTGCCGGGCCTTTACCTTTCACCGTGACATGAATTGCTCTCAGACACGGGCCCTGTGCTCTTGGTGAATTAGACCCGGGTACAAGTTCCGGCCTTTTTAATTCCACGCCCCTGTGAGTGCTGGATAGAAAGGGCACTCTGGAAAGCTCCTGTCTCACCATCGACAAAATCCACACCACACTGGCCATCTTTTACATTTATAGTTCCACAATCACATCCCCCAGTCAATCAAATAGTTATTAGAGTTGCAACTAAGGCAATTCTGCACAGCAGGATCCCACGAGCAGTCACACAATGGAGGGGGACACCCGCAGACCCTGTGTCTCCTTCCCCTGCCCCCGAGCCCCCAACACCCCCACCCCCTCTCTGTCGAAGTCTCCCTCAATCTGTTCCTCTTTCTCTCTCTCTGCCCCCATCACTCCTCCCTCTGCACCCACCTCTCTCTCTGCCCCCATCAACCTCTCCCTCCGCACTCTCCTCTCTCTACCCCCATCAACACCTTCCTCCGCACCCAACTCTCTCTCTGCCCCCATCACCCCTCCCTCCTCACCCACCTCTCTCTCTGCCCCCATCACCCCTCCCTCCGCACCCACCTCTCTCTCTCTGCACCCATCACCTCTCCCTCCGCACCCTCCTCTCTCTCTGCCCCCATCACCCCTCCCTCCGCACCCACCTCTCTCTCTCTGCACTCATCATTCTCCCTCCGCACCCACCTCTCTCTCTGCCCCCATCACCCCTCCCTCCGGACCCACATCTCTCTCTGCCCCCATCAACCCTCCCTCCGCACCCACCTCTCTCTCTGCCCCTATCACCCCACTCTCCACACCCACCTCTCTCTCTGCCCCCATCACCCCTCCCTCCGGACCCACATCTCTCTCTGCCCCCATCAACCCTCCCTCCGCACCCACCTCTCTCTCTGCCCCCATTACCCCTCCCTCCGCACCCACCTCTCTCTCTGCCCCTATCACCCCACTCTCCACACCCACCTCTCTCTCTGCCCCCATCAACCCTCCCTCTGCACCAACCTATCTCTCTGCCCCCATCAACCCACCCTCCTCACCCTCCTCTCTCTCTGCCCCCATCCCGTCTCCCTCAGCACTCTCCTCTTTCTCTGCCCCCTTTATTTTGACAGTGTGGTCACTGTTGGGGGGGGCAAGGAACAGGGCGGGGGTGGTGGAGACCATGTGTACACAGCAAGATCCCACTCCCCACCTGCTCATGACCAGTTAAAAATGTATTGGCTGAGGATAGCGGGACAGTGAGTGGGGAATGGGCCTCACCCCCTCTCACTCCCCCCCAAACACCCTCCCCCACCCCCAATTAAAGTAACGACAAATCACGTTGGTTTTCTTATACATTTTATTGAAAGATGAATTATGGACAGAATTGGCTGGAGAGAGAGAGGGAGAGAGGGAACAAGCTGGAGAGACTGGGGTCTGCTCTCCCCCCACCCTCACCACCAGCCCGCACCCTCAGATCTACATTAAACTCAATTGAAATGGCTGCTGCCCCTTCCATTTAACCCAGGAAAGCCCATGGCCCGGCCTGTCTAACACACACCAACATGACTCTGGGGGTGAGAAGAAGCCTTCGCACAGGCTCCGGGTTCTCATTTCAGGACCCCTCCCTCTCCCTCTCCCTCTCTCTCTCTCTCTCTCCCCCTCTCCCTCTCCCTCTCCCTCTGTGTCCGACTGCTTCACCCTCCATGAACCCATTTCTATCAAGTGTGGTCACTGATGCAGTTCAGGAAAGGCTGGCGGCCTCTTTGTTTTGTTTTTTTACACAGCAGGACCCCATGACATTCCCTATCTCCACACCTGCTGTGAAAGCCTCTCTCTCCCCGATTTCCCCGTGGGAATTCCCCAGTCTGGGGGCCATCCCCTCAGTTCCCTCCCTCCCCAGCACCACAACCCCCCTGAAAGGGCTGAAACTCAAACTGGGGAGCAGCTGGATTCTCTCAGGAGATATTTTCAGATCACTACCTCGGGATTTCAGTTGGGGTCAAATCCCACTTTCTGGAAGGCCCTGACTGGGAGCTGGGCAGTGACTGCACACGAGGAGCCCTCTCTCTCTCCCCCCGGACCCTGTGTCTTCTCACCTACCCACACCAACTCCTCTCTGTTTTGTTATCTCTCCCCCTCTTTCCCCTGACCTCTCCTTTCTCTCTCTCTCATGTGGGGAAAGGCCACAGGCCCCTGTGGGCACAGCAAGATCAGGAGGATGGAGAGAGAGAGAGAGAAATCCACACACAGAAGCTGCGTAAACTGAATTAAAATGGTTCCCCCTGTCCACCCATCAGTCTCCAGAAGGTGCTAAACTCCCTATCTTATTTTGGAATTATAACAAGCTTCTAAACAGCCTCAGGTTTCAGATTTTTAATCTCCTCTTTGTCACACACCAAAGGGTTAATGTATTTGTGACTAATCGCAAGGCCGGGATATTTTAACACCAGGGTTTCAAAATCCAGCACCCCATCATCTAACAGAAACCGCTTCATCGATGAACCAAAAACCAGGGTCCCTCCGAGATTAAAATTAAACCTCGGGGTCATAAAGAGACACAACTCACGTGGGTGGGTGGGGGGTGTGGAACAGGCCTGAGTCCATCCATCCAAGCTGGGGAAAAGCTCCTGCCCATGGATTCATAATCACATTGCAGTCTTCAAACTACAAATACCTGGGGAAAAGAGAGAGGGAAAAGAATTGACTAAAACACAAAGCAAGAACATTTCTAAACAAAATAGCACAGCAAGAGCCCAGGATTCCATCCCCCCCATACCGACCCCTTCACAGTTACACAACCTCTTAGCAACATCCAAATACAAAAATATCTCAGTTATAAACCAGAGGCTAAAACAGATTGAGAGACCTTTCCCATCCCCTGTGTTTCTCTCTGTATCTCTCTTCCTATCTCACTCACATCTCTGTCCCCCTCACTCATTCACTCTCTCACTCTGTGTCTCAGAGATGGAAATTAAACCTCGATTGGGGTAATAAACAGACACAACTCACGTGGGTGAAGCCTGTGGACCAGGCCTCAGTCTATCCCCCTCCCTCCGCACCCTCCTCTCTCTCTGCCTCCATCATCCCTCCCTCCGCACCCTCCTCCTTTCCCTCAATCTTTTATTTTGAAAGTGTGGTCACTCTTGTGGGGGGCAAGGAACAGGGCGGGGGGGGGTGGAGACCATGTGTACACAGCAAGATCCCACTACCCACCTGCTCATGACCAGTTAAAAATGTATTGGCTGAGGATAGCGGGACAGTGAGTGCGGAATGGGCCTCACCCCCTCTCTCTCCGCCCCCCAATATCCTCCCCCACCCCCAATTAAAGTAACGAGAAATTACATTGGTGTTTTTATACATTTTATTGAAAGATGAAATATGGACAGAATTGGCTGGAGAGAGAGAGGGTGAGAGGGAACAAGCTGGAGAGACAGAGACTGGGGGCTGCTCTCGCCCCACCCTCACCACCAGCCCGCACCCTCAGATCTACATTAACCTCAATTGAAATGGCTGCTGCCCCTTCCATTTAACCCAGGAAAGCCCGTGGCCCGGCCTGTCTAACACACACCGACATGACTCTGGAGGTGAGAAGAAGCCTTCGCACAGGCTCCGGGTTCTCATTTCAGGCCCTCTCCCTCTCTCTCTGTGTCTGACTGCTCCACCCTCCATGAACCCATTTCTATCAAGTGTGGTCACTGATGCATTTCAGGAAAGGCTGGCGGCCTCTTTGTTTTATTTTTTTACACAGCAGGATCCCAAGACTTTCCCTATCTCCATACCTGCTGTGACACATCCTAGAGAGACTGAATTCAAATGACTGTTCCACCTCCCAATTCATCGCCCTGCCTAAAACACCAGCATTATTCAGGAATTAGCACAAACTTTTACACACACTCACAGTTAGGACTTGGTAAAGGGCACCTGAGGGACAGGAAATGAGGCCAATCAGCACATTTTTAATAAATTAACTGGTTGTGGCACAGTATGAAACACTGCAGGGAATTTGTGCACAGCAAGATCCCACAGGGTGCAGCCACCTCTGCTCAGCACTTTTTAAATGGGGCAATATTTACACAGAGAGAGGCAGCAAGTTGGAGAGGGACTAAGACAGTGAAGATCCCTGAACCCGTCAGAACCTCAGAAAGACTGAGCGCTTTGCAGTGAAAGAATGAATGTTTAAAATGCTCTCATTCTTAGTGAGTCACTTACTTCACTGTCCCTGGATTCATTTTCGCAATTCAGACTTTTCTAAAAGATGTGTCTTGGAGCTGGGCAGATTCTACAAATTGGAGACCCCCAGATCCTGTGTCTATTCACACCCCCTCCTCTTGTTTTGCTACCTCAGCTCCTCTGTTTCAACCCTCTCTCTATCCCACTCGCTTACCCAGCTCTCTTTCCCTCTCTCCCTGCCTCTCTTCCTCTGAGAATCTAGTCTACAAACACCAGGCAGCCATTTTAGGTTTGTTCACAGTGGCCATTTTATGTACCACAGCACTGGGACACTTAGGACAGAGTTGACTCATGTAACATTAGTATTTTAAACGTGACAGAGACACAGGTATGGAGACATAAATTCCAGGTGTATTCCCTGGAATATTGAAGGATCCGGGCCTTCAGTCCCACACTTTGCTGTTGTGAATTTGAATTCTGAATTTTCTAAAACTGAATCTGGAAGTAAAAACCCCCGGGATGGAATGATTGACATTCTTTCTGCTGCTGCAAAGCCCGTGTCTGTGTCTGTTTCTCAGTATTTATTAACAATTTAATATAATAGTTTAGAATGCCACAAGTTTGCCATAATGTCTGGAAATGTCTTTTAAATGGAGCAATATTTACACAGAGAGAGAGAGGCAGCAAGCTGGAGAGGGACTAAGACAGTGAAAACCCCCGAACCCTTCAGAACCTCAGAAAGACTGAGCGCATGGCAGTGAAAGAATGAATGTTTAAAATGCTCTCATTGTTAGTGAGTCACTTGCTTCACTGTCCCTGGATTCATTTTCACAATTCAGTCTTTTCTAAAAGATGTGAAGGGGAGCTGGGCAGAGTCTACACATTGGAGACCCCCAGATCCTGTGTCTATTCACCACCCCCTCCTCTTGTTTTACTATCTCAGCCCCTCTTTTTCACCTCACTCACTCCCCCCTTTCTCTCTCTCTCTCACTTCCCCCATTGGAGAGACCGAGGGGGAGAGAGGAGACTGAGAATTTGACAGTCAGAGATCGGTGAAGTGAATTAAATTGGCTGCGGGGCCTTTACCTTTCACCGTGACTTGAATTGCTCTCAGACACGGGCCCTGTGCTCTTGGTGAATTAGACCCGGGTACAAGTTCCTGCCTTTTTAATTCCACGCCCCTGTGAGTGCTGGATAGAAAGGGCACTCTGGAAAGCTCCTGTCTCACCATCGACAAAAATCCACACCACACTGGCCATCTTTTACATTTATAGTTCCACAATCACATCCCCCAGTCAATCAAATAGTTATTAGAGTTGCAACTAAAGCAATTCTGCACAGCAGGATCCCACGAGCAGTCACACAATGGATGGGGACACCCCCAGACCCTGTGTCTCCTTCCCCTGCCCCCAAGCCCCCAACACCCCCACCCCCTCTCTGTCGAAGTCTCCCTCATTCTGTTCCTCTTTCTCTCTCTCTGCCCCCATCATTCCTCCCTCTGCACCCACCTCTCTCTCTGCCCCCATTCAGCCCTCCCTCCGCACCCACCTCTTCTCCGCCCCCATCACCCCTCCCTCCGCACCCACCTCTCACTCTGCCCCCATCACCCCTCCCTCCGCACCCACCTCTCTCTCTGCCCTCATCACTCCTCCCTCTGCACCCACCTCTCTCTCTGCCCCCATCACCCCTCCCTCCGCACCCACCTCTCCCTCTGCCCCCATGAACCCTCCCTCCGCAACCTCCTCTCTCTCTGCCCCCATCAACCCTCCCTCTGCAACCTCCTCTCTCTCTGCCCCCATCACCCCTCCCTCTGCAACCTCCTCTCTCTCTGCCCCCATCACCCCTTCCTCCGCACTCTCCTCTTTCTCTGCCCCCTTTATTTTGACAGTGTGGTCACTGTTGCGGGGGGCAAGGAACAGGGCGGTGGGGGTTGGAGACCATGTGTACACAGCAAGATCCCACTCCCCACCTGCTCATGACCAGTTAAAAATGTATTGGCTGAGGATAGCGGGACAGTGAGTGGGGAATGGGCCTCATCCCCTCTCTCTCCCCCCCCAACAACCTCCCCCACCCCCAATTAAAGTAACGACAAATTACATTGGTGTTTTTATACATTTTATTGAAAGATGAATTATGGGCAGAATTGGCTGGAGAGAGAGAGGGAGAGAGGGAACAAGCTGGAGAGACAGAGACTGGGGGCAGCTCTCTCCCCACCCTCACCACCAGCCCGCACCCTCAGATCTACATTAAACTCAATTGAAATGGCTGCTGCCCCTTCCATTTAACCCAGGAAAGCCCATGGCCCGGCCTGTCTAACACACACCGACATGACTCTGGGGGTGAGAAGAAGCCTTCGCACAGGCTCCGGGTTCTCATTTCAGGCCCCCTCCCTCTCCCTCTCCCTCTCCCTCTCCCTCTCCCTCTCCCTCTCTCTCTCTCTCTCTCTCCCTCTCCCTCTCCCTCTCCCTCTCCCTCTGTGTCCGACTGCATCACCCTCCATGAACCCATTTCTATCAAGTGTGGTCACTGATGCAGTTCAGGAAAGGCTGGTGGCCTCTTTGTTTTGTTTTTTTACACAGCAGGATCCCATGACATTCCCTATCTCCACACCTGCTGTGAAAGCCTCTCTCTCCCCGATTTCCCCGTGGGAATTCCCCAGTCTGGGGGCCATCCCCTCAGTTCCCTCCCTCCCCACCACCACAACCCCCTGAAAGGGCTGAAACTCTAACTGGGGAGCAGCTGGATTCTCTCAGGAGATATTTTCAGATCACTACCTCGGGATTTCAGTTGGGGTCAAATCCCACTTTCTGGAAGGACCTGACTGGGAGCTGGGCAGTGACTGCACATGAGGAGACCTCTCTCTCTCCCTCCGGACCCTGTGTCTTCTCACCTACCCACACCAACTCCTCTCTGTTTTGTTATCTCTCCCCCTCTTTCCCCTGACCTCTCCTTTCTCTCTCTCTCATGTGGGGAAAGGCCACAGGCGCCTGTGGGCACAGCAAGATCAGGAGGATGGAGAGAGAGAGAGAGAAATCCACACACAGAAGCTGCGTAAACTGAATTAAAATGGTTCCCCCTGTCCACCCATCAGTCTCCAGAAGGTGCTAAACTCCCTGTCTTATTTTGGAATTATAACAAGCTTCTAAACAGCCTCAGGTTTCAGATTTTTAATCTCCTCTTTGTCACACACCAAAGGGTTAATGTATTTGTGACTAATCGCAAGGCCGGGATATTTTAACCCCAGGGTTTCAAAATCCAGCACCCCATCATCTAACAGAAACCGCTTCATCGATGAACCAAAAACCAGGGTCCCTCCGAGATTAAAATTAAACCTCGGGGTCATAAAGAAACACAACTCACGTGGGTGGGTGGGGGGTGTGGAACAGGCCTGAGTCCATCCATCCAAGCTGGGGAAAAGCTCCTGCCCATGGATTCATAATCACATTGCAGTCTTCAAACTCCAAATTCCTGGGGAAAAGAGAGAGGGAAAAGAATTGACTAAAACACAAAGCAAGAACATTTCTAAACAAAATAGCACAGCAAGATCCCAGTATTCCATTCCCCCCCATACCGACCCCTTCACAGTTACACAACCTCTTAGCAACATCCAAATACAAAAATATCCCAGTTATAAACCAGAGGCTAAAACAGATTGAGAGACCTTTCCCATCCCCTGTGTTTCTCTCTGTATCTCTCTTCCTATCTCACTCACATCTCTGTCCCCCTCACTCATTCACTCTCTCACTCTGTGTCTCAGAGATGGAAATTAAACCTCGATTGGGGTAATAAACAGACACAACTCACGTGGGTGAAGCCTGTGGACCAGGCCTCAGTCTATCCCCCTCCCTCCGCACCCTCCTCTCTCTCTGCCTCCATCATCCCTCCCTCCGCACCCTCCTCCTTTCCCTCAATCTTTTATTTTGAAAGTGTGGTCACTCTTGTGGGGGGCAAGGAACAGGGCGGGGGGGGGTGGAGACCATGTGTACACAGCAAGATCCCACTACCCACCTGCTCATGACCAGTTAAAAATGTATTGGCTGAGGATAGCGGGACAGTGAGTGCGGAATGGGCCTCACCCCCTCTCTCTCCGCCCCCCCAATATCCTCCCCCACCCCCAATTAAAGTAACGAGAAATTACATTGGTGTTTTTATACATTTTATTGAAAGATGAATTATGGACAGAATTGGCTGGAGAGAGAGAGGGTGAGAGGGAACAAGCTGGAGAGACAGAGACTGGGGGCTGCTCTCTCCCCACCCTCACCACCAGCCCGCACCCTCAGATCTACATTAAACTCAATTGAAATGGCTGCTGTCCCTTCCATTTAACCCAGGAAAGCCCGTGGCCCGGCCTGTCTAACATACACCGACATGACTCTGGAGGTGAGAAGAAGCCTTCGCACAGGCTCTGGGTTCTCATTTCAGGCCCTCTCCCTCTACCTCTCCCTCTCTCTCTGTGTCTGACTGCTCCACCCTCCATGAACCCATTTCTATCAAGTGTGGTCACTGATGCATTTCAGGAAAGGCTGGCGGCCTCTTTGTTTTATTTTTTTACACAGCAGGATCCCAAGACTTTCCCTATCTCCATACCTGCTGTGACACATCCTAGAGAGACTGAATTCAAATGACTGTTCCACCTCCCAAGTCATCGCCCTGCCTAAAACACCAGCATTATTCAGGAATTAGCACAAACTTTTACACACACTCACAGTTAGGACTTGGTAAAGGGCTTCTGAGGGACAGGAAATGAGGCCAATCAGCACATTTTTAATAAATTAACTGGTTGTGGCACAGTATGAAACACTGCAGGGAATTTGTGCACAGCAAGATCCCACAGGGTGCAGCCACCTCTGCTCAGCACTTTTTAAATGGGGCAATATTTACACAAAGAGAGGCAGCAAGTTGGAGAGGTACTAAGACAGTGAAGATCCCTGACCCCTTCAGAACCTCAGAAAGACTGAGCGCTTTGCAGTGAAAGAATGAATGTTTAAAATGCTCTCATTCTTAGTGAGTCACTTGCTTCACTGTCCCTGGATTCATTTTCGCAATTCAGACTTTTCTAAAAGATGTGTCTTGGAGCTGGGCAGATTCTACAAATTGGAGACCCCCAGATCCTGTGTCTATTCACACCCCCTCCTCTTGTTTTGCTACCTCAGCTCCTCTGTTTCAACCCTCTCTCTATCTCACTCGCTTACCCAGCTTTCTTTCCCTCTCTCCCTGCCTCTCTTCCTCTGAGAATCTAGTCTACAAACACCAGGCAGCCATTTTAGGTTTGTTCACAGTGGCCATTTTATGTCCCCACAGCACTGGGACACTTAGGACAGAGTTGACTCATGTAACATTAGTATTTTAAACGTGACAGAGACACAGGTATGGAGACATAAATTCCAGGTGTATTCCCTGGAATATTGAAGGATCCGGGCCTTCAGTCCCACACTTTGCTGTTGTGAATTTGAATTCTGAATTTTCTAAAACTGAATCTGGAAGTAAAAACCCCCGGGATGGAATGATTGACATTCTTTCTGCTGCTGCAAAGCCCGTGTCTGTGTCTGTTTCTCAGTATTTATTAACAATTTAATATAATAGTTTAGAATGCCACAAGTTTGCCATAATGTCTGGAAATGTCTTTTAAATGGGGCAATATTTACACAGAGAGAGAGAGGCAGCAAGCTGGAGAGGGACTAAGACAGTGAAGACCCCCGAACCCTTCAGAACCTCAGAAAGACTGAGCGCTTTGCAGTGAAAGAATGAATGTTTAAAATGCTCTCATTGTTAGTGAGTCACTTGCTTCACTGTCCCTGGATTCATTTTCACAATTCAGCCTTTTCTAAAAGATGTGACTGGGAGCTGGGCAGAGTCTACACATTGGAGACCCCCAGATCCTGTGTCTATTCACCACCCCCTCCTCTTGTTTTACTTTCTCAGCCCCTCTTTTTCACCTCACACTCCCCCCTTTCTCTCTCTCTCTCACTTCCCCCATTGGAGAGACCGAGGGGGAGAGAGGAGACTGAGAATTTGACAGTCAGAGATCGGTGAAGTGAATTAAATTGGCTGCCGGGCCTTTACCTTTCACCGTGGCATGAATTGCTCTCAGACACAGGCCCTGTGCTCTTGGTGAATTAGACCCGGATACAAGTTCCGGCCTTTTTAATTCCACGCCCCTGTGAGTGCTGGATAGAAAGGGCACTCTGGAAAGCTCCTGTCTCACCATCGACAAAATCCACACCACACTGGCCATCTTTTACATTTATAGTTCCACAATCACATCCCCCAGTCAATCAAATAGTTATTAGAGTTGCAACTAAAGCAATTCTGCACAGCAGGATCCCACGAGCAGTCACACAATGGAGGGGGACACCCCCAGACCCTGTGTCTCCTTCCCCTGCCCCCGAGCCCCCAACACCCCCACCCCCTCTCTGTCGAAGTCTCCCTCAATCTGTTCCTCTTTCTCTCTCTCTGCCCCCATCACTCCTCCCTCTGCACCCACCTCTCTCTCTGCCCCATTCAGCCCTCCCTCCGCACCCACCTCTTCTCTGCCCCCATCACCCCTCCCTCCGCACCCACCTCTCTCTCTGCCCTCATCACTCCTCCCTCTGCACCCACCTCTCTCTCTGCCCCCATCACCCCTCCCTCCGCACCCACCTCTCTCTCTGCACCCATCACCCCTCCCACCGCACCCTCCTCTCTCACTGCCCCCATCACCCGTCCCTCCGCACCCACCACTCTCTCTGCACCATCACCCCTCCCTCCGCAACCACCTCTCTCTCTGCCCCCATCACCCCTCCCTCCGCACCCACCTCTCTCTCTGCCCCCATGAACCCTCCCTCCGCAACCTCCTCTCTCTCTGCACCCATCACCCCTCCCAACACACCCTCCTCTCTCATTGCCCCCATCACCCGTCCCTCCGCACCCACCACTCTCTCTGCCCCATCACCCCTCCCTCCGCAACCACCTCTCACTCTGCCCCCATCACCCCACCCTCCGCACCCACCTCTCTGTCTGCCCCCATCAACCCTCCCACTGCAACCTCCTCTCTCTGTGCCCCCATCATCCCTTCCTCCGCACTCTCCTCTTTCTCTGCCCCCTTTATTTTGAAAGTGTGGTCACTGTTGTGGGGGGCAAGGAACAGGGCGGTGGGTGTTGGAGACCATGTGTACACAGCAAGATCCCACTCCCCACCTGCTCATGACCAGTTAAAAATTTATTGGCTGAGGATAGCGGCACAGTGAGTGGGAATGGGCCTCATCCCCTCTCTCTCCCCCCCCCAACAACCTCCCCCACCCCCAATTAAAGTAACGACAAATTACATTGGTGTTTTTATACATTTTATTGAAAGATGAATTATGGGCAGAATTGGCTGGAGAGAGAGAGGGAGAGAGGGAACAAGCTGGAGAGACAGAGACTGGGGGCTGCTCTCGCCCCACCCTCACCACCAGCCCGCACCCTCAGATCTACATTAACCTCAATTGAAATGGCTGCTGCCCCTTCCATTTAACCCGGGAAAGCCCGTGGCCCGGCCTGTCTAACACACACCGACGTGAATCTGGGGGTGAGAAGAAGCCTTCTCACGGGCTCCGGGTTCTCATTTCAGGCCCTCTCCCTCTCCCTCTCCCTCTCCCTCTCCCTCTCCCTCTCCCTCTCCCTTTCCCTCTCCCTCTCCCTCTCCCTCTCCCTCTCCCTCTCCTTCTCCCTCTCCCTCTCCGACTGCTTCACCCTCCATGAACCCATTTCTATCAAGTGTGGTCACTGATGCAGTTCAAGAAAGGCTGGTGGCCTGTGTTTTATTTTTTACACAGCAGGATCCCATTACTTTCCCTATCTCCACACCTGCTGTGAAAGCCTCTCTCTCCCCGCCTTCCCCGTGAGAATTCCCCAGTCTGGGGGCCATCCCCTCAGTTCCCTCCCTCCCCACCACCACAACCCCCTGAAAGGGCTGAAACTCAAACTGGGGAGCAGCTGGATTCTCTCAGGAGATATTTTCAGATCACTACCTCGGGATTTCAGTTGGGGTCAAATCCCACTTTCTGGAAGGCCCTGACTGGGAGCTGGGCAGTGACTGCACATGAGGAGACCTCTCTCTCTCCCTCCGGACCCTGTGTCTTCTCACCTACCCACACCAACTCCTCTCTGTTTTGTTATCTCTCCCCCTCTTTCCCCTGACCTCTCCTTTCTCTCTCTCTCATGTGGGGAAAGGCCACAGGCCCCTGTGGGCACAGCAAGATCAGGAGGATGGAGAGAGAGAGAGAGAAATCCACACACAGAAGCTGCGTAAACTGAATTAAAATGGTTCCCCCTGTCCACCCATCAGTCTCCAGAAGGTGCTAAACTCCCTGTCTTATTTTGGAATTATAACAAGCTTCTAAACAGCCTCAGGTTTCAGATTTTTAATCTCCTCTTTGTCACACACCAAAGGGTTAATGTATTTGTGACTAATCGCAAGGCCGGGATATTTTAACCCCAGGGTTTCAAAATCCAGCCCCCCATCATCTAACAGAAACCGCTTCATCGATGCACCAAAAACCAGGGTCCCTCCGAGATTAAAATTAAACCTCGCGGTCATAAAGAAACACAACTCACGTGGGTGGGTGGGGGGTGTGGAACAGGCCTGAGTCCATCCATCCAAGCTGGGGAAAAGCTCCTGCCCATGGATTCATAATCACATTGCAGTCTTCAAACTCCAAATTCCTGGGGAAAAGAGAGAGGGAAAAGAATTGACTAAAACACAAAGCAAGAACATTTCTAAACAAAATAGCACAGCAAGAGCCCAGGATTCCATCCCCCCCCATACCGACCCCTTCACAGTTACAGAACCTCTTAGCAACATCCAAATACAAAAATATCTCAGTTATAAACCAGAGGCTAAAACAGATTGAGAGACCTTTCCCATCCCCTGTGTTTCTCTCTGTATCTCTCTTCCTATCTCACTCACATCTCTGTCCCCCTCACTCATTCACTCTCTCACTCTCTGTGTCTCAGAGATGGAAATTAAACCTCGACTGGGGTAATAAACAGACACAACTCACGTGGGTGAAGCCTGTGGACCAGGCCTCAGTCTATCCCCCTCCCTCCGCACCCTCCTCTCTCTCTGCCCCTGTCATCCCTCCCTCTGCACCCTCCTCCTTTCCCTCAATCTTTAATTTTGAAAGTGTGGTCACTCTTGTGGGGGGCAAGGAACAGGGCGGGGGGGTGGAGACCATGTGTACACAGCAAGATCCCACTACCCACCTGCTCATGACCAGTTAAAAATGTATTGGCTGAGGATAGCGGGACAGTGAGTGGGGAATGGGCCTCACCCTCTATCTCTCTCCCCCCCCAACACCCTCCCCCAACCCCAATTAAAGTAACGAGAAATCACATTGGTTTTCTTATACATTTTATTGAAAGATGAATTATGGACAGAATTGGCTGGAGAGAGAGAGGGAGAGAGGGAACAAGCTGGAGAGACAGAGACTGGGGGCTGCTCTCTCCCCACCCTCACCACCAGCCCGCACCCTCAGATCTACATTAAACTCAATTGAAATGGCTGCTGCCCCTTCCACTTAACCCAGGAAAGCCCGTGGCCCGGCCTGTCTAACACACACCGACATGACTCTGGGGGTGAGAAGAAGCCTTCGCACAGGCTCCGGGTTCTCATTTCAGGCCCTCTCCCTCTCCCTCTCCCTCTCTCTCTGTGTCCGACTGCTTCACCCTCCATGAACCCATTTCTATCAAGTGTGGTCACTGATGCAGTTCAGGAAAGGCTGGCGGCCTCTTTGTTTTGTTTTTTTACACAGCAGGATCCCATGACTTTCCCTATCTCCACACCTGCTGTGACACATCCTAGAGAGACTGAATTCAAATGACTGTTCCACCTCCCAACTCATCGCCCTGCCTAAAACACCAGCATTATTCAGGAATTAGCACAAACTTTTACACACACTCACAGTTAGGACTTGGTAAAGGGCTCCTAAGGGACAGGAAATCAGTCCAATCAGCACATTTTTAATAAATTAACTGGTTGTGGCACAGTATGAAACACTGCAGGGAATTTGTGCACAGCAAGATCCCACAGGGTGCAGCCAGCTCTGTTCAGCACTTTTTAAATGGGGCAATATTTACACAGAGAGAGAGAGGCAGCAAGCTGGAGAGGGACTAAGACAGTGAAGACCCCCGACCCCTTCAGAACCTCAGAAAGACTGAGCGCTTTGCAGTGAAAGAATGAATGTTTAAAATGCTCTCATTCTTAGTGAGTCACTTGCTTCACTGTCCCTGGATTCATTTTCGCAATTCAGCCTTTTCTAAAAGATGTGACTGGGAGCTGGGCAGAGTCTACACATTGGAGACCCCCAGATCCTGTGTCTATTCACCACCCCCTCCTCTTGTTTTACTATCTCAGCCCCTCTGTTTCAACCCTCTTTCCAGACATTATGGCAAACTTGTGGCATTATAAACTATTATCTTAAATTGTTAATAAATACTGAGAAACAGACACAGACACGGGCTTTGCAGCAGCAGAAAGAATGTCAATCATTCCATCCCGGGGGTTTTTACTTCCAGATTCAGTTTTAGAAAATTCAGTATTCAAATTCACAACAGCAAAGTGTGGAACTGAACGCCCGGATCCTTCAATATTCCAGGGAATACACGTGGAATTTCTGTCTCCATACCTGTGTCTCTGTCACGTTTATAATACTAATGTTACATGAGTCAACTCTGTCCTAAGTGTCCCATTCCTGTGGGGACATAAAATGGCCACTGTGAACAAACCTAAAATGGCTGCCTGGTGTTTGTAGACTAGATTCTCAGAGGAAGAGAGGTAGGGAGAGAGGGAAAGAGAGCTGGGTAGGCGAGTGAGATAGAGAGAGGAGATCAAGCGATAAAAAAGGGATGAGTTGAGAGAGAGAGATGAAGAGAGGGGAGCGAGTGTAGGGTAAAGATATGGGGTGAATTAGTGAAACAGAGAAATGTATAGAGTGTCAAGGAGATGGGATGGGAGATGGAGAGAAGCAACGAGACAGGGTGACAGAAAGAGAAAGTGTAGGGGGAAACTGAAAATGTTCAAAAATGTGTTAACATTATTGACTGTAAAGAACAATATCCTGTGAGACATCCCTTCTCCATCTTAAAATTGGCGGGAGAGCCTTTAACCAACTTTAAAATGGGGGGAGACCCCTTCCTCAGCTTGTGATGTGGAAGTGCTGGAATCTAATCGAGGGGTTTGTGGAGTTTATATATAGAATAATAGATGCCCGGGAGTGGGTTGCAGATTGGAATCTAATCGAGGGGTTTGTGGGGTTTATATATAGAATAAAAGATACCAAGGATTGAGTTACAGACTGGAATCTAATCGAGGGGTTCGGGGTGGTTTATATATAGAATAACAGATACCCGGGTGTTAGTTACAGACTGGAATCTAATCGAGAGGTTCGGGGTGGATTATATATAGAATAACAGATACCTGGGAGTGAGTTACAGACTGGAATATAACCGAGGGGTTTGGGGGGTTTATATATAGAATAACAGATACCCGGGTGTGAGTTACAGACTGGAATCTAATCGAGGGGTTCGGGGTGGTTTATATATAGAATAACAGATACCCGGGTGTGAGTTACAGACTGGAATCTAATCGAGGGGTTCGGGGTGGATTATATATAGAATAACAGATACCCGAGAGTGAGTTACAGACTGGAATCTAATCGAGGGGTTCAGGGGGTTTATATATAGAATAACAGATACGCGGGAGTGAGTTACTGACTGGAATCAAATCGAGGGGTTCAGGGTGGATTATATACAGAATAACAGATACCCGAGAGTGAGTTACAGACTGGAATCTAATCGAGGGGTTCGGGGTGGATTATATATAGAATAACAGATACCAGGGCAACATCCTGGTAAATCGCCTCTGCTCTCTCCCTAGTGCAATCACATCCTTCCTATAATGCGGACTCCAGAACTACATGCAATACTCTAGCTGTGGCCTAACCAGCGTTTTATGCAGTTCCAGCATGACTTCCCCGCTCTTATATTCTATGTCTCGGCTAATAAAGGAAAGTATCTCATATGCCTTCTTAACCACCTTATTTACCTGTCCCACTACCTTAAGGGACCAGTGGACATACACACCAAGGTCTCTCTAATGCTCATTAGATCCCAGGGTCCTACCATTCATCATGTATTCCTGTTCCTTGTGTGTCCTGCCCAAGTGCATCACCTCACACTTATCCGGATTAAAGTCCATGAACCACTGACCAGTCCGTCTATATCCGCCTGTAATCTAAGGCTCTCCTCCTCACTATTTACCACACCACCAATTATCGTGTCATCCACAACCTTGCTGATCAACCCTCCTACATTGAAGTCTAAATCGTTTATACATACCACATACAGCAAGGGACCCAACACCCATCCCAGTGGAACCCCACTGGACACAGGGATCCAGTCACAAAAACACCCCTTGACCATCACCCTCTGCTTCCTGCCACTCAGCCAATTCTGGATCCAAATAGAAAAATTGCCTTGGATCCCATGGGCTCTTACCTTCGCTTTCGTTCTCCCTTGTGGGACCTTATCAAAAGCCTTGCTTATGTCCCACTAGGCTACGTCTTCTCCATCTTTAAAATGGAGGAAGATCCATTCCCATCTTTAAAATGGTGGGAGCCACTTTCTCCATCTTTAAAATGGAGGGAGATCCATTGCCCAACTTGTGATGTGGAAGTGCTGGAACCTACAATGGAGGAAAGAGTGAAGCTTATTCGAGAATGAAATGTTAACCTGCGTGTGTAACACAGAAAGTTTACAACACAGAAGGAGGCCATTCAGCCCATCAATCTACTTTCGACACTCTGCAAGGAAAATTTCACTGGTCTCACTCGTCTGCCCCTTCCCCGAAATTATTATAATTATTATTGAAGGTTGTTGCTCAGAAACCAATGAAGACAAGGACAAGGCCAATTGTGTGAGGCATTTCTCATCATCTCGGATCTTATGAGGAAAGGATTCTGATTTTCTTATGAGGAAAGGTTGGACAGGCTGGGCCTGTATCCATTGGAGTTTAGAATTTGGAGAGGTGATCTTAGTGAAAGATGTAAGTTCCTGAGGGGTCTTAACAGGGTGGATGTGGAGAAGATGTTTCCCCTTGTGGGAGAGTTTGGAACTAGGGGCGAAGTTTAAAACTATTTTCAAACAATTTGAAAAATGGATGCTAAGCTCCAATTCACACTCAGTGATGCAGTCTACAAAAAAAGGGAATTATTTAAAAAGATCTGAAAATGTCTACAAAACACAGCACACTCCAAATGAAGCTGATTCCAACATCAAACACAGAAGGGGTGTAAATCTCAATTCCATCCCACGTAATCACACTGTGCCGGGAATCATATCCTTCCTATAGTGTGGCTCCCAGGACTGTACACAATACTCCATCTGAGGTCTAACTAGCGTCTTATATAAATTCAGCATAACCTCCCTGCTCTTGTACTCTATGCCCCTATTATTAAAGCCCAGGATACGATATGCTTTATGAACACTCGCTCAACCTGTCCTGCCACCTTCAATGATCTATGCACATCTCCACCCAGGTCTGTCTGCTCCTGCACCCCCTTCAAAATTTCACCCCTACTTTTATTTTTCCTGTCCATGTTTCTCCTACCAAAATGCATCACCTCAAACGTCTCCACATTGAACATCATTGGCCACCTATCTGCCCACGCTACTAACTTGTAAATGTCCTTTTGATGCTCTACACTGTCCCCCTCTCTGTTTATCATTCTCCCAAGTTTTGTGCCATCCACAAACTCTGAAATGGTCCCCTGCACACTAATATCTCAATCATTTATATACATCAGGGAAATCCAGGGTTCCAATACTGACCCCTGGGGAACTCCACTACAATCCTACATCCAGCCGGAAAAATTCCCATGAACCATTACTCTCTGTTTTCCTGGGAGAGAAAGAGAGAGAGAGAGATAGACGGAGAGGTAGATGGGATGAAAGAGGTACAGAGATAGAAAGAGAGCAACAGAGAGACAAGGCGAAAGGGAGAGATATGGCGGCGACAGAGGGAGTAGCAGAGCAACGGAGGTAAGTAGTGAGTGAGAGAGAGAGAGAAAGACGGAACGACAGATAGAGAGACAGAGCGGCAGAGAGACAGGGTGAGAGGGAAAGAGAGCTGGGTAAGCGAGTGAAATAGAGGGGGGAGATCGAGCGAAAGAAAAAGGGATGAGTTGAGAGAGAGAGATGAAGAGAGGGGAGCGAGTGTTGGGTAAAGTGATGGGGTGAGAGAGAGAAACAGAGAAATGTATAGAGTGGCAGAGAGATGGGATGGGAAAGGGAGAGAAGGAATGAGACAGGATGAGAGAAAGAGAAATTGTAGGGGGAAACTGAAAATGTTCAAAAATTTCTTAACATTATTGAGCGTAAAGGACATTATCCTGTGAGACATCCCTTCTCCATCTTTAAATTGGAGGGTGATCCCGCCCCCATCTTAAAAATAGCGGGAGAGCCTTTAACCAACTTTAAAATGGGGGGAGACCCCTTCCTCAATTTGTGATGTGGAAGCGCTGGAATCTAATCGAGGGGTTGGGGTGGTTTATATATAGAATAACAGACACCCGGGAGAGAGTTTCAGACTGGAATCTAATCGAGGGGTTGGGGTGGTTTATATATAGAATAACAGACACCCGGGAGAGAGTTTCAGACTGGAATCTAATCGAGGGGTTCAGGGGGTTTATATATAAAATAGAGGGTAAACATGAGGAATCTATCAGAGAATCAGAACAGACCAGGGAGAATCAAACAAGGAAATTCATGTTCAATTTGTTAAGCCCTGCTTTGTGGAATGTTTTTGTTTTTGATGAGAATGTTGCCAGCAACCATTCCCAGAGATGATGCAGCAGGGGCTAGATACAGAGTAAAGCTCCCTCGATACTGTACCCATCAAACACTCCAAGGACAGGTACAGCACGGGGATATATACAGAGTAAAGCTCCCTCGATACTGTCTCCATCAAACACTCCCAGGACAGGTACAGTACGGGATTAGATACAGAATAAAGCTCCCTCTATACTGTCCCTAACTAACACTCCCAGGACAGGTACAGCACAGGGTTAAATATAGAATAGAACTCCCTCCATACTGTCCCCATCAAACACTCGCAGAGAGAAATAGAGACTGAGAAACGGATTGAGAAGGGATCTCCGTCCTGCCTCACCAACTCTCTCTCATCCAAAACTGGAGAGAGCATGGGAATGAGAGAGCACGGGGGTGGGGATGGTGGGTGGGATGGTGCAGAGATAGTTTGGGGGGTGGGAGAGAAAGCGTGGGGTTGGCAGAGAGGGTGTGGGCCAAGATGATGATCAGAGAGAGAGTGCATGTGAGAGACAGAGATTGTGTGTGTGAGAGAGAGATGGTGTGTGTGCGTGGGAGATTGTGTGTGCAAGAGATAGAGTGTGAGAGTGAGCGTGTGAGAGGGATTGTGAAAGTGGGATTGCACGTGAAAGGGAGAGAGTGAGAGAGAGTTGGGGTGAGAGGGTGAGAGAGTGCGGATGAGAGTGAGAGAGCTTTTGGGTGAGAGGTTTGGGGTGATAGGGAGGGAGAGTCGGGTGAGAGAGTGGGGAAGGGAGGGAGAGAGGTTTGGGGTGAGAGGGAGAGAGGGTTGGGGTGAGAGAGAGAGAGTGAGTTGGGGTATGAGGGTGGGAGGTTTGGGGTGAGAGGAAGAGACTGTTGGGGTGAGAGGGAAAGAGAGTTGTGGTGAGAGGGACAGCGGGTTCTGGTGAGATGGAGAGAGGGTTGCATTGAGAGGGAGAGAAGTTTGGGGTGAGTGGGAGAGAGTTTTGGTGAGAGTTAGAGAGGGTTGTGCAGAGAGGGAGAGAAGGATGGGGTGAGAGGGAGAGAGGGTTGGGTGAGAGGGAGAGAGGGTTGGTGTAAGAGGGAATGAGGAGATGGTGAGAGTGAAAGAGAGTTGGGGGGAGAGGGTGAGAGAGTGGGGATGATATTGAGAGAATTTTGGGTGAGTGGTTTGGGGTGATAGGGAGAGAGTGTTGGGGTGATTGGGAGAGAGAGTTGGGGAGATTGGGAGAGAGAGTTGGGGAGATTGGGAGAGAGAGTTGGGGAGATTGGGAGAGAGAGTTGGGGTGAGAGGGAGATAGAGTTGGGGTGAGAGGGAGATAGTGTTGGGGTAAGAGGGAGAGTGGGGATGAGATGGTAAGTTGGTTGGTGTGAGAGGGAGAATGGGTTGTGTTGAGAGGCAGAGAGGGTTGGAGTGAGAGGGAATGAGGGTTGGGGTGAGAGGGAATGAGGGTTGGGGTGAGAGGGAATGAGGGTTGGGGTGAGAGGGAGACAGTGTTGGGGTGAGAGGGAGACAGTGTTGGGGTGAGAGGGAGACAATGTTGGGGTGAGAGGGAGACAGTGTTGGGGTGAGAGGGAGACAGTGTTGGGGTGAGAGGGAGACAGTTTTGGGGTGAGAGGGAGACAGTGTTGGGGTGAGAGGGAGAGAGTGTTGGGGTGAGAGGGAGAGAGTGTTGGGGTGAGAGGAAGAGAGGGTTGGGGTGAGAGGGAGAGAGGGTTGGGGTGAGAGGGAGAGAGGGTTGGGGTGAGAGGGAGAGAGAGTTTGGATGAGTGGGAGAGAGAGTTTGGGATCAGGGGATTTATATAGAGAATAGTAGTTACCCGGGATTGAGTTACAGGCTGGAATCTAATTGAGGGGTGCAGGGGGTTTATATATAGAATAATCGATACCCGGGATTGAGTAACAGACTGGAATCAAGAACAGTTGAAAATATCATTTTTCTTGTGGTGTGCTGAAGTGCAGGTTACAGAGGCTGATTCATGGAATGGGTAGTGTGAGTTTTTAACCAGCTTGATCCCAAATATCAAATTTAATTTCTCATTGGAACTATTTGATGTTTTGAGATTCAAAAGCCTCATTATCTTTGAATTCGAGTTCAAATTAAAAAAGTGTTCAAATTCATTATTCACAATCTAATGCAGCGAACAAAATCCTGGACCTTTATTCATCAATCCCATTTCCTATCTCTGTTGAAACTCCCTTCCACTGACAGATTCTGAGATCCATACTCAATCACAAAAACCACCACAGAAAAGTGACTGCTTATTTTAAACAGTGAATCTGAACTATCTGAAGTTCTGACTCAGACACAGAATCACAGAAATTTTGACTCTGTGGGATGAAAATTAACAGAATAACTTTGCAACATACAGGTAAATTGTAGTGACAGAAGGATACTTGTCTGTTCAAAAAGGATTCGATAAGTTGCCTCACAAAGCTTGTTACTCAGGACAAGAGCTCATACATTAACCTAATCTCCCCCCTCAGTACCTCTCAGGATTTGACAAATTGATCAAGTCACCCCTGATGCTACTTAATTTCAGGGAATACAACCCGAGAGGGAGAGTGGGTTGGGGACTGTGATTACTGCCAGTGTTTTGGGGGTTTGTGTGAGATCGGGGTTTGGAACTGGAGTAACACAACCAACAGGGGAAAGAAATATAGTTTTAATATTAAGCCAAAAATAAAGACAGGCCCTTGTTGAAACCATGTCTGTCCTGGGATTAACCCTCAGTGGACAGGAGCAGCAAGGGGTCCTGTCCTGTTATTAACATTCAATGGACAGGATCAGCAAGGGGTCCTATCCAGGCATTAACATTCAAAGGACAGGATCAGCAAGGGGTCCTATCCAGGGATTAACATTCAATGGACAGGATCAGCAAGGGGTCCTGTCCGGAGATTAACATTCAATGGACAGGGCTCCTAGGGGATAGAGTGAGCGACATTCCAAACATGTGCGAGAATCAGGGGGTGGAGTCTGTATCCAGCTCACTCAGGATAAATATGGATCAGGATATTCCCAAACCAGTCCCAAACCAGCAAACTCCCTGTGCACTCTCTCTCTGGAGAGAGTGAACAGCCTGCCCACTCTGGTTCAGTGTGTGTGTGTGTGTGTGTGTTTCTGTGTGTCTCAACCTGCTTTTGAACTGTGATTTGTTTGTGTTGGGAAGTTGCTGAGAGACTGACTTGAGAGTGGTAACTCTGGGATCTTGTTGTGCTATGTTGTGTTTTTTTAAAAATGTCCTAGTTTTTGTCCTTTTAACCAATTTTATCTGTTTTTCTCCTGAGAAATTTGTATTCTGAAAACTGGAAGGTGAGGATCCAAAGAGGGAAAGTCTGGGATAAGGACAAGGAGCTTCTTCCAGAGGGGGATAGTCTGAGGCCTGGTCCACAGGCTTCACCCACGTGAGTTGTGTCTGTTTATTAACCCAATCGAGGTTTAATTTTCATCTCTGAGAGACAGAGAGAGAGCGAAAGAGAGAGAGAGTGAGGAGAACAGAGATGTGAGTGAGATACAGAGAGAAACACAGGGGATGGGAAAGGTCTCTCAATCTGTTTTAGCATCTGGTTTATAACTGCGATATTTTGGTATTTGGATGTTGCTAAGGGATTGCATAACTGTGAAGGGGAGGGGGTGGGTGTGGGGGTGGAATCCTGGGCTCCTGCTGTGCTATTTTGTTTAGAAATGATCTTGCTTTGTGTGTTTAGTTAATTCTTTTCCCTCTCTCTGAGACAGAGTGAGAGAGAGAGAGGGGGACAGAGATGTGAGTGAGATAGGAAGAGAGATACAGAGAGAAACACAGGGGATGGGAAAGGTCTCTGAATTTGTTTTAGCCTCTGGTTTATAACTGGGATATTTTTGTATTTGGATGTTGCTAAGAGGTTGTGTAACTGTGAAGGGGTCGGTATGGGGGGGAATGGAATACTGGGATCTTGCTGTGCTATTTTGTTTAGAAATGTTCTTGCTTTGTGTTTTAGTCAATTCTTTTCCCTCTCTCTTTTCCCCAGGAATTTGGAGTTTGAAGACTGCAATGTGACTATGAATCCATGGGCAGGAGCTTTTCCCCAGTTTGGATGGATGGACTCAGGCCTGTTCCACACCCCCCACCCACCCACGTGAGTTGTGTCCCTTTATGACCCCGAGGTTTAATTTTAATCTCGGAGGGTCCCTGGTTTTTGGTTCATCGATGAAGCGGTTTCTGTTAGAGGATGGGGTGCTGGATTTTGAAACCCTGGGGTTAAAATATCCCGGCCTTGCGATTAGTCACAAACACATTAACCCTTTTGTGTGTGGCAAAGAGGAGATTAAAAATCTGAAACCTGAGGCTGTTTAAAAGCTTGTTATAATTCCAAAATAAGTCAGGGAGTTTAGCACCTTCTGGAGACTGATGGGTGGACAGTGGGAACTATAAATGGAACTATAAATGTAAAACATGGCCAGTGTGGTGTGGTGAGGGTGGGGAGAGAGCAGCCCCCAGTCTCTGCCACTCCAGCTTGTTCCCTCTCAATGTGATTTGTCGTTACTTTAATTGGGGTTGGGGGAGGGTGTTGGGGGGGGAGAGAGAGAGGGGGTGAGGCCCATTCCCCACTCACTGTCCCGCAATCCTCAGCCAATACATTTTTATCTGGTCATGAGCAGGTGGGTAGTGGGATCTTGCTGTGTACACATGGTCTCCACCCCCGCCCTGTTCTTTGCCCCCCACAAGAGTGACCACACTTTCAAAATAAAAGATTGAGGGAAAGGAGGAAGGTGCAGAGGGAGGGATGATGGAGGCAGAGATAGAGGAGGGTGCGGAGGGAGGGGGATAGACTGAGGCCTGGTCCACAGGCTTCACCCACGTGAGTTCTGTCTGTTTATTACCCCAATCGAGGTTTAATTTCCATCTCTGAGACACAGAGAGTGAGAGAGTGAATGAGTGAGGGGGACAGAGATGTGAGTGAGATAGGAAGAGAGATACAGAGAGAAACACAGGGGATGGGAAAGGTCTCTCAATCTGTTTTCGCCTCTGGTTTATA
The DNA here is from genome assembly GCF_964194155.1 of Cetorhinus maximus. Lineage (NCBI taxonomy): Eukaryota > Metazoa > Chordata > Chondrichthyes > Lamniformes > Cetorhinidae > Cetorhinus > Cetorhinus maximus. The sequence goes on from NW_027596523.1 coordinate 107,535, forward strand.
ACTGGGATATTTTTGTATTTGGATGTTGCTAAGAGGTTGTGTAACTGTGAAAGAGGGGGTGGGGGTGGGTGTGGAATCCTGGGCTCTTGCTGTGCTATTTTGTTTAGAAATGTTCTTGCTTTGTGTTTTAGTCAAGTCTTTTCCCTCTCTCTTTTCCCCAGGAATTTGGTGTTTGAAGACTGCAATATGACTATGAATCCATGAGCAGGAGCTTTTCCCCAGCTTGGATGGATGGTCTCAGGCCTTTTCCACACCCCCCACCCACCCACGTGAGTTGTGTCTCTTTATAACCCCGAGGTTTAATTTTAATCTCGGAGGGACCCTGCTTTTTGGTTCATCGATGAAGTGGTTTCTGTTAGATGATGGGGTGCTGGATTTTGAAACCCTGGGGTTATAATATCCCGGCCTTGCGATTATTCACAAACACATTAACCCTTTGGTGTGTGACAAAGAGGAGATTAAAAATCTGAAATCTGAGGCTGTTTAAAAGCTGGTTATAATTGCAAAATAAGACAGGTGGGGAGACAGTGCGATGAAGTGGAATCTGTTCAATTAGATTCACAGGGGCCATTACTGTTCAGTTTCCTGATATTCTGACTTTAGTTTTACCTGTGTGATTTTCTGTGTCTTTCTCCCTCCAGCTTTTCTCTCTCTCTCCCTCTCTCTCTCTCCAGATCTCTTTGTGCCCATTTTAAACTTTAATCAACAAAAAATGACCAGAAACAGCAATGTGATTTGTCATTATTTTAAATGGGGAGACAGGAACATTTCATCTCTCTTTTCAATGCAGAGCACATGAGACAGGGGGAAGGAAAATAGGAAGATGGACAGAGAGAGAACGAGCGAGAAAGAGGGATGGAGAAAGAGAGGACAGGGACAAGGGCCTAGATAGGAGCATCCATCTTTACCCTGAATGTGAGAGACGGGAGCAGAGAGAGAAAAGGGAGGGAGTGATTGAAACAGAGAGAGAGGGGGATGCCAAGGCGAGTGGAGGTGTAAAAACAGGAGGGGGTGTGGGAAAAGAGAGACAGGGTCTAATGGTCTCCAGTGTGTAGTCACAAGCCACCTCCACTCACATCCTCTGAGATAGAATGAGATTTTAAAATAAATCCTGGGATGGTAATTTTAAAAAGTGTCCCAAAGGAATGAGCAGCCCCTTCCCAAACTGAAAGAGGGAGTTTAGCACCTTCTGGAGTCTGATGGGGGGGGGGACAGGGCGAACCATTTTAATTCAATTTATGCAGTTAAATGTCCTTGCTTTTGTCCTTTCAACAAAATTTATCTCTTTTTCTCCTGAGAAATTTGTATTCTGAAAACTGGAAGGTGAGGATCCATAGAGGGAAAGTCTGGGTCAAGGACAAGGAGCTTCTTCCAGAGGGGGATAGTCTGAGGCCTGGTCCACAGGCTTCACCTACATGAATTGTGTCTGTTTATTACCCCAATCGAGGTTTAATTTTCATCTCTGAGAGACAGACAGAGAGAGAGAGGGGGACAGAGATATGAGTGAGATAGGAAGAGAGATACAGAGAGAAACACAGGGGATGGGAAATGTCTCTGAATTTGTTTTAGCCTCTGGTTTATAACTGGGATATTTTTGTATTTGGATGTTGCTAAGAGGTTGTGTAACTGTGAAGGGGTCGGCAAGGGGGGGATGGAATCCTGGGCTCTTGCTGTGCTATTTTGTTTAGAAATGTTCTTGCTTTGTGTTTTAGTCAATTCTTTTCTCTCTCTCTTTTCCCCAGGAATTTGGAGTTTGAAGACTGCAATGTGACTATGAATCCATGGGCAGGAGCTTTTCCCCAGCTTGGATGGATGGACTCAGGCCTGTTCCACACCCCCCACCCACCCACGTGAGTTGTGTCCCTTTATGACCCCGAGGTTTTAATTTTAATCTCGGAGGGACCCTGGTTTTTGGTGCATCGATGAAGCGGTTTCTGTTAGATGATGGGGTGCTGGATTTTGAAACCCTGGGGTTAAAATATCCCGGCCTCGCGATTAGTCACAAACACATTAACCCTTTTGTGTGTGGCAAAGAGGAGATTAAAAATCAGAAACCTGAGGCTGTTTAAAAGCTTGTTATAATTCCAAAATAAGACCGGGAGTTTAGCACCTTCTGGAGACTGATGGGTGGACAGGGGGAACTATAAATGGAACTATAAATGTAAAACATGGCCAGTGTGGTGTGGTAAGGGTGGGGAGAGAGCAGCCCCCAGTCTCGACCTTTCAGCTTGTTCCCTCTCAATGTGATTTGTCGTTACTTTAATTGGGGTTGGGGGAGGGTGTTGGGAGGGGAGAGAGAGACGGGGTGAGGCCCATTCCCCACTCACTGTCCCGCAATCCTCAGCCAATACATTTTTCACTGGTCATGAGCAGGTGGGTAGTGGGATCTTGCTGTGTACACATGGTCTCCACCCCCCGCCCTGTTCTTTGCCCCCCACAAGAGTGACCACACTTTCAAAATAAAAGATTGAGGGAAAGGAGGAGGGTGCGGAGGGAGGGATGATGGAGACAGAGATAGAGGAGGGTGTGGAGGGAGGGGGATAGACTGAGGCCTGGTCCACAGGCTTCACCCACGTGAGTTGTGTCTGTTTATTACCGCAATCGAGGTTTAATTTCCATCTCTGAGACACAGAGTGAGAGAGTGAATGAGTGAGGGGGGCAGAGATGTGAGTGAGATAAGAAGAGAGATACAGAGAGAAACACAGGGGATGGGAAAGGTCCTCAATCTGTTTTAGCCTCTGGTTTATAACTGGGATATTTTGGTATTTGGATGTTGCTAAGAGGTTGTGTAACTTTGAAGGGGAGGGGGTGGGTGTGGGGGTGGAATCCTGGGCTCTTGCTGTGCTATTATGTTTAGAAATGATCTTGCTTTGTGTTTTAGTCAATTCTTTTCCCTCTCTCTTTTCCCCAGGAATTTGGAGTTTGAAGACTGCAATGTGACTATGAATCCATGGGCAGGAGCTTTTCCCCAGCTTGGATGGATGGACTCAGGCCTGTTCCACACCCCCCACCCACCCACGTGAGTTGTGTCTCTTTATGACTCCTAGGTTTAATTTTAATCTCTGAGGGACCCTGGTTTTTGGTTCATCGATGAAGCGGTTTCTGTTAGATAATGGGGTGCTAGATTTTGAAACCCTGGGGTTAAAATATCCCGGCCTTGCGATTATTCACAAACACATTAACCCTTTGCTGTGTGGCAAAGAGGAGATTAATAATCTGAAACCTGAGGCTGTTTAAAAGCTTGTGAGAATTCCAAAATAAGACAGGGAGTTTAGCACCTTCTGGAGACTGATGGGTGGACAGGGGGAACTATAAATGTAAAACATGGCCAGTGTGGTGTGGTGAGGGTGGGGAGAGAGCAGCCCCCAGTCTCTGCCTCTCCAGCTTGTTCCCTCTCAATGTGATTTGTCGTTACTTTAATTGGGGGTGGGGGAGTGTGTTGGGGTGGAGAGAGAGAGGGGGTGAGGCCCATTCCCCACTCACTGTCCCGCTATCCTCAGCCAATACATTTTTAACTGGTCATGAGCAGGTGGGGAGTGGGATCTTGCTGTGTCACATGGTCTCCACCCCCCCCCCCGCCCCGTTCTTTGCCCCCCACAAGAGTGACCACACTTTCAAAATAAAAGATTGAGGACCCCAATCGAGGTTTAGTTTCCATTTCTGAGACACAGAGTGAGAGAGTGAATGAGTGAGGGGGACAGAGATGTGAGTGAGATAGGAAGAGAGATACAGAGAGAAACACAGGGGATGGGAAAGGTCTCTTAATCTGTTTTAGCCTCTGGTTTATAACTGGGATATTTTTGTATTTGGATGTTGCTAAGAGATTGTGTAACGGTGAAAGAGGGGGTGGGGGTGGGGGTGGAATCCTGGGCTCTTGCTGTGCTATTTTGTTTAGAAATGATCTTACTTTGTGTTTTAGTCAATTCTTTTCTCTCTCTCTTTTCCCCAGGAATTTGGAGTTTGAAGACTGCAATGTGACTATGAATCCATGGGCAGGAGCTTTTCCCCAGCTTGGATGGATGGACTCAGGCCTGTTCCACATCCCCCCACCCACCCACGTGAGTTCTGTATCTTTACGACCCCGAGGTTTAATTTTAATCTCGGAGGGACCCTGGTTTTTGGTTCATCGATGAAGCGGTTTCTGTCAGATGATGGGGTGCTGGATTTTGAAACCCTGGGGTTAAAATATCCTGGCCTTGCGATTAGTCACAAACACATTAACCCTTTGGAGTGTGACAAAGAGGAGATTAAAAATCTGAAACCTGAGGCTGTTTAGAAGCTTGTTATAATTCCAAAATAAGACAGGGAGTTTAGCACCTTCTGGAGACTGATGGGTGGACAGGGGGAACCATTTTAATCCAGTTCACGCAGCTTCTGTGTGTGAATTTCTCTCTCTCTCTCTCCATCCTCCTGATCTTGCTGTGCCCACAGGGGCCTGTGGCCTTTCCCCACATGAGAGAGAGAGAAAGGAGAAGTCAGGGGAAAGAGGGGGAGAGATAACAAAACAGAGAGGAGTTGGTGTGGGTAGGTGAGAAGACACAGGGTCCGGGGGGAGAGAGAGAGGGCTCCTCGTGTGCAGTCACTGCCCAGCTCCCAGTCAGGGCCTTCCAGAAAGTGGGATTTGACCCCAACTGAAATCCCGAGGCAGTGATTTGAAAATGTCTCCTGAGAGAATCCAGCAGCTCCCCAGTTTGAGTTTCAGCCCTTTCAGGGGGTTGTGGTGGGGAGGGAGGGAGGTAACTGAGGGGATGGCCCCTAGATTGGGGAATTCCCACGGGGAAGGCGGGGAGAGAGAGTCTTTCACAGCAGGTATGGAGATAGGGAAAGTCATGGGATCTTGCTGTGTAAAAAAATAAAACACAGAGGCCGCCAGCCTTTCCTGAACTGCATCAGTGACCACACTTGATAGAAATGGGTTCATGGAGTGTGAAGCAGTCAGAGAGAGGGAGAGGGAGAGGGAGAGGGAGAGGGAGGGGGCCTGAAATGAGAACCCGGAGCCTGTGCGAAGGCTTCTTCTCACCCCCAGAGTCATGTCGGTGTGTGTTAGACAGGCCGGGCCACGGGCTTTCCTGGGTTAAATGGAAGGGGCAGCAGCCATTTCAATTGAGTTTAATGTAGATCTGAGGGTGCGGGCTGGTGGTGAGGGTGGGGAGAGAGCAGCCTCCAGTCTCTGTCTCTCCCTCTTGTTCCGTCTCTCCCTCTCTCCCTCCAGCCAATTCTGTCCATAATTCATCTTTCAGTAAAATGTATAAAAACACCAATGTGATTTGTCGTTACTTTAATTGGGGGTGGGGGAGGGTGTTTGGGGGGGTGGGGGGGTGAGAGAGGGGGTGAGGCCCATTCCCCACTCACTGTCCCGCAATCCTCAGCCAATACATTTTTAACTGGTCATGAGCAGGTGGGGAGTGGGATCTTGCTGTGTACACATGGTCTCCACCCCCCCCCCCGCCCTGTTCCTTGCCCCCCCCAACAGTGACCACACTTTCAAAATAAAAGATTGAGGGAAAGGAGGAGGGTGCGGAGGGAGGGATGATGGAGGCAGAGAGAGAGGAGGGTGCGGAGGGAGGGGGATAGACTGAGGCCTGGTCCACAGGCTTCACCCACGTGAGTTTTGCCTGTTTCTTACCCCAATCGAGGTTTAATTTCCATCTCTGAGACACAGAGAGTGAGAGAGTGAATGAGAGAGGGGGACAGAGATGTGAGTGAGATAGGAAGAGAGATACAGAGAGAAACACAGGGGATGGGAAAGGTCTCTCAATCTGTTTTAGCCTCTGGTTTATAACTGGGATATTTTTGTATTTGGATGTTGCTAAGAGGTTGTGTAACTGTGAAAGAGGGGGTGGGGGTGGGGGTGGAATCCTGGGCTCTTGCTGTGCTATTTTGTTTAGAAACGTTCTTGCTTTGTGTTTTAGTCAATTCTTTTCCCTCTCTCTTTTCCCCAGGAATTTGGAGTTTGAAGACTGCAATGTGACTATGAATCCATGGGCAGGAGCTTTTCCCCAGCTTGGATGGATGGACTCAGGCCTGTTCCACACCCCCCACCCACCCACGTGAGTTGTGTCTCTTTACGACCCCGAGGTTTAATTTTAATCTCGGAGGGACCCTGGTTTTTGGTGCATCGATGAAGCGGTTTCTGTTAGATGATGGGGTGCTGGATTTTGAAACCCTGGGGTTAAAATATCCCGGCCTTGCGATTAGTCACAAACACATTAACCCTTTGGTGTGTGACAAAGAGGAGATTAAAAATCTGAAACCTGAGGCTGTTTAGAAGCTTGTTATAATTCCAAAATAAGACAGGGAGTTTAGCACCTTCTGGAGACTGATGGGTGGACAGGGGGAACCATTTTAATTCAGTTTACGCAGCTTCTGTGTGTGGATTTCTCTCTCTCTCTCTCCATCCTCCTGATCTTGCTGTGCCCACAGGGGCCTGTGGCCTTTCCCCACATGAGAGAGAGAGAAAGGAGAGGTCAGGGGAAAGAGGGGGAGAGATAACAAAACAGAGAGGAGTTGGTGTGGGTAGGTGAGAAGACACAGGGTCCGGGGGGAGAGAGAGAGGGCTCCTCGTGTGCAGTCACTGCCCAGCTCCCAGTCGGGGCCTTCCAGAAAGTGGGATTTGACCCCAACTGAAATCCCGAGGCAGTGATTTGAAAATGTCTCCTGAGAGAATCCAGCTGCTCCCCCGTTTGAGTTTCAGCCCTTTCAGGGGGTTGTGGTGCTGGGGAGGGAGGGAACTGAGGGGATGGCCCCCAGACTGGGGAATTCCCACGGGGAAATCGGGGAGAGAGAGGCTTTCTCAGCAGGTGTGGAGATAGGGAAAGTCATGGGATCCTGCTGTGTAAAAAAATAAAACACAGAGGCCGCCAGCCTTTCCTGAACTGCATCAGTGACCACACTTGATAGAAATGGGTTCATGGAGGGTGAAGCAGTCAGAGAGAGAGAAGAGGGAGAGGGAGAGGGAGAGGGAGAGAGAGAGGGAGGGGGAGAGGGCCTGAAATGAGAACCCGGAGCCTGTGCGAAGGCTTCTTCTCACCCCCAGAGTCATGTCGGTGTGTGTTAGACAGGCCGGGCCACGGGCTTTCCTGGGTTAAATGGAAGGGGCAGCAGCCATTTCAATTGAGGTTAATGTAGATCTGAGGGTGCGGGCTGGTGGTGAGGGTGGGGAGAGGGCAACCTCCAGTCTCTGTCTCTCCAGCTTGTTCCCTCTCTCCCTCTCTCTCTCCAGCCAATTCTGTCCATAATTCATCTTTCAATAAAATGTATTAAAACACCAATGTGATTTGTCGTTACTTTAATTGGGGGTGGGGGAGGATGTTGGGGGGAGGAGAGAGAGGGGGTGAGGCCCATTCCTCACTCACTGACCCGCTATCCTCAGCCAATACATTTTTAACTGGTCATGAGCAGGTGGGGAGTGGGATCTTGCTGTGTACACATGTGGGCAGAGAGAGAGGTGGGTGCAGAGGGCGGAGTGATGGGGGCAGAGAGAGAGGTGGGTGCAGAGAGAGAGAAAGAGGAACAGAATGAGGGAGACTTTGACAGAGAGGGGGTGGGGGTGTTGGGGGCTCAGAGGCAGGGGAAGGAGACACAGGGTCTGGGGGTGTCCCCCTCCATTGTGGGACCGCTCGTGGGATCCTGCTGTGCAGAATTGCCTTAGTTGCAACTCTAATAACTATTTGATTGACTGGGGGATGTGATTGTGGAACTATAAATGTAAAAGATGGCCAGTGTGGTGTGGATTTTTGTCGATGGTGAGACAGGAGCTTTCCAGAGTGCCCTTTCTATCCAGCACTCACAGGGGCGTGGAATTAAAAAGGCCGGAACTTGTACCCGGGTCTAATTCACCAAGAGGGAGGGAGGGAGAAAGGGGAGAGGGAGGGAAACAGGGAGAGAGAGGGACAGGGAGGGGAGAGACGAGGATCTGGGGGCCTCCGGCGTGCAGTGACTGCCCAGCTCCCAGCCTCTGGAGAAAAGACCCTCACTCCCAGCCTCCCAGAAGTTTGGATTAGTGAAAAGAAAATGTGTCACTGAGGGGCCAATCTGTGCCAGTTTGTTTCAAGATATTTCTCTGCCTTTGCCTTTCCATCAACTCTCAGTCTAAAGCAATCTGATGTGACTGTGAGCACACTGCAGTGTGTGGGATCTTTCCGTACGCAAATGCCAAACAGGTTTTCCCAAATGACCAGCAGGGAGCACACTTTGAAAATTAATTTCCCGACTGGTGAAGCAGGCGGGAGGGCCTGAAGTGAAACTTGTTCAAGTGAGGCTGTTTCCCCGAATAATGCTGCTGTTTTAGACACTGCGATGAATTGAGGCTTGAATGAAATGTGCGGGAACCATTTTGAATTGAGTTTATTGAGGGCCTGACTGTGGATTTCTCTCTCTCTGCCTCTCCATATTCTGGCATGGGAGAAACAGATAGAGAGAGAGAGAGACAGAGGGAGAGAGGGAGAGAGAGAGAGAGAGAGAGAGGTGGGAAAGAGGAAAGATTGAGGCAACTATTGAGTGGGGAGGTTAACAGATGGTGGGAGGGGACGGTTATGAGGGAGAGAGACATCTGGGGTTTGTCCAGTCCATGTCCCTCGTGGGGCTGTTTTTGGGATCCTGCTGTGCGCTGCAATTGTAAACATTGATGCGTTTACTTTCGGAGGGCCTGGAATTGAATTTCTAAATGTGAGGCTGCGTAAAGGCCTGTTATTTTTATGTTGCTTATTTATTGTTCTATTTCCTGTGTTGAATCCCCATCACTGATTTCTCTGAAAGTTTTCATATATTTTGTAAAGCAATTAGTTCCCAACCCCGGGCCCAGTTTTAAAGAGGAAGATTAGATTTTTCTAGGAATAGGGGGTGGGGGAAGGATACCTGGCTAACATCACCTTGCTTGTGGGATCTTGCTGTGCGTGTCCAACCTGCAGCCTGGTTGGACGTGGGGAAGTGTGAGGTCATGCACTTTGGTAGGAAGAATAGAGGCATAGACTATTTTCTAAATGGGGAGAGAATTCAGAAATCTGGAGCGCAAAGGGACTTGGGAGCCCTAGTCCAGGATTCTCTTAAGGTTAACTTGCAGGTTGAGTCGGTAGTTAGGAAGGCAAATGCAATGTTGGCATTTATTTCGAGAGGACTAGAATATAAAAGCAGGGATGTGCTGCTGAGGCTTTATAAGGCTGTGGTCAGACCGCATTTAGAATATTGGGAGCAATTTTGGGCCCCGTAACTCAGGAAGGATGTGCTGGCCCTGGAGAGGGTCCAGAGGAGGCTCACGAGAACGATCCCAGGAATGAAAGGCTTAACATATGAGGAACGTTTGAGGACTCTGGGTCTATACTCGATGGTGTTTAGAAGGATGAGGGGGGATCTGATTGAAACTCACAGAATACTGAAATGCCTGGATAGAGTGGACGTGGGGAAGATGTTTCCATTAGCAGGAGAGACCAGGACCCGAGGACACAGCCTCAGAGTAAAGGGAAGACCTTTTAGAACAGAGATGAGGAGAAACTTGTTTAGCTAGAGAGTGGTGAATCTATGGAATTCATTGCCACAGAAGGCTGTCGAGGCCAGGTCATTGAGTGTATTTAAGACCGAGATAGATAGGTTCTTGATTGATAAGGGGATCAAAGATTACGGGGAGAAGGCGGGAGAATGGGGTTGAGAAACTTATCAGCCACGATTGAATGGCGGAGCAGACTCGATGGGCCAAATGGCCTCATTTCTGCTCCTAGGTCTTATGGTCATATCCCTTGTGGGGCTGTTTGTGGGATCCTGCTGTGCACTGCAATTGTAAACATTGATTTTCGAATGTTTGAGCTTCTTGAATTGAATGTCTAAATGTGAGGCTGTGCTTGTTAGTTTGATATTGTTTATTTATTATAATTCCCTGTGTTGAAGGCCAGATGAAGAATGGGACAGGGGTGGGGAGGTTTAATTCCAGCGATTTCTCTCAAGCCTTCAAAAAGTTGCAATACAATCAGTTCCACCCAGCCGACCCCAGTTTAAAAGAGGTAGATTAGACTTTTCTGGGGGTGAGGGAAGGAAGGATACCTGGCTAACATCACCTGGCTTTTGGGATCTTTCTGTGCTTGTCTGGCCTGCAGCCTGTCCTGCACCGCAACCATGGTTACCCTCCCCGAGTTCAGTTTACTGACGGGCTGATTGAGGATTGTTCCCATTTCCCACCGCCCCCCGCCCCCATTTCTCTCCGTAAATCATCGATAAATGTAAAACATGGCCACAGCGCATCATTATTTCAAATGGTCAGACAGAGACTTTTCGAATCAAGTTCAATCCTGAGGAAGGGGGAAAGAACAGAGATAGGGACAGATTATCAAGCGGGAGAGAGAGAGAGAGAGAGGGAAAGATGAGCAGGGATGGGGTGGGCTGGATAGGTACAGAGGGAGGGGGAGAGAGACAGAGGGAGAGGTGACAGTGTTTGAATCGGAAAGTGCAATGTGAATATTTAGTGTGCAAACAGCAGCAGCCCTGGAGTGAGCAGGTAGAGGGGGTGAGGCCAGTGAATGGGAGAGGGACGGTGAGGTGGGGATGATCAGTGTTTGTGTGTTATGTACAATCAGGCAGTAAAACAGCTGGAGCTGTCAGGTTAAACACAGAGGGAGAGGGCTGGTCACGAGGCATTTACACCGTCATCTCATTTCAAATCTGTTCCCATTGTCTGTGTTTACTAACAGGGGGTGTGTTTACTAAATGATGCCTCTACCCCCACTCCACCGCCCCTCTGAGATTGTGGATGTAAGTGAGTGAGAAGAGCCCTGGGATCTTGCTGTGTCTTTTTTGTTTGATATATTTTGTAAATCAATTAGTTCCCAACCCCGGGCCCAGTTTTAAAGAGGAAGATTTTCTGGGAATAGGGGGTGGGGGAAGGATACCTGGCTAACATCACCTTGCTTGTGGGATCTTGCTGTGCATGTCCAACCTGCAGCCTGTCCTGCACTGCAACCCTGTGGCTGCCCTCCCCCTGAGATCACGGGGATGCTATAGGGACAGAGGGTGAGATCACCGGCAGTTTAAAGGGACAGAGAGTGAGATCACGAGAGCGTTAAAAGGACAGAGAGTGAGTTTCAGGGGAGGTTAAAGGGACAGAGAGTGAGATCACGGGGAGGTGAAAGGGACAGAGATTGAGATCGGGGACAGTCAAATGGACAGAAAGTGAGAACAGGGACTGTTAAAGGGACAGAGATTGAGATCACGGGGAGGTTAAAGGGACAGAGAGAGAGATCACGGGGAGTTAAACGTACAGAGAGTGAGATCACGGGGAGGTTAAAGGGACAGAGAGTGAGATCACGGGAGCGTTAAAGGGACAGAGAGTGAGTTTCAGGGGAGGTTAAAGGGACAGAGAGTGAGATCACGGGGAGGTGAAAGGGACAGAGATTGAGATCGGGGACAGTCAAATGGACAGAAAGTGAGAACAGGGACTGTTAAAGGGACAGAGATTGAGATCACGGGGAGGTTAAAGAGACAGAGAGTGAGATCACTGGGCGGTTAAAGGGCCAGAGTGTTAGATGACGGGGAGGTTAAACGTACACAGAGTGAGATCACGATGAGGTTAAAGGGACAGAGTGTGAGATCACGGGGATGTTAAATGGACAGAGAGTGAGATCACGGGGAGGTTAGAGGGACAGAGAGTGAGATCACGGGGAGTTTAAAAGGACAGAGACTGAGATCACGGGGAGGTTAAAGGGACAGAGAGAGAGATCACGGGGAGTTAAACGTACAGAGAGTGAGATCACGGGGAGGTTAAAGGGACAGTGAGTGAGATCACGGGGAGTTAAAGGGATAGAGAGTGAGATCACGGGAAGGTTAAAGGGACAGAGAGTGAGATCACGGCGAGGTTAAAGGGACAGAGATTGAGATCACGGGGACGTTAAAGGGACAGACAGTGAGATCACGGGGAGTTTAAAGGGACAGAGAGTGAGATCACGGGGAGGTTAAAGGGACAGACAGTGAGATCACGGGGAGGTAAAAGGGACAGAGAGTTTGATCAAGGCGAGGTTAAAGGGACAGAGAGTGAGATCACGGGGAGGTTAAAGGGGCAGAGAGTGAGATCACAGAGAGGTTAAAGGGAAAGTGAGTGAGATCACGGGGAGGTTAAAGGGACAGAGAGTGAGATCACGGGGAGGTTAACGGGACAGAGAGTGAAATCACGGTGAGGTTAAAGGGACAGAGAGTGAGATCAAGGGGAGGTTAAAGGGACAGAGAGTGAGATCACGGGGATGTTAAAGGGACAGGGAATGAGATCACGGGAGGGTTAAAGGGAAAGAGGGTGAGATCATGGGGAGGTTACAATCAGGCAGTAAAACAGCTGGAGCTGTCAGGTTAAACACAGAGGGAGAGGGCTGGTCACGAGGCATTTACACCGTCATCTCATTTCAAATCTGTTCCCATTGTCTGTGTTTACTAACAGAGGGTGTGTTTACTAAATGATGCCTCTACCCCCACTCCACCGCCCCTCCGAGATTGTGGATGTAAGTGAGTGAGAAGAGCCCTGGGATCTTGCTGTGTCTTTTTTGTTTCAGTAATGTTTGCTTTATTTTAATCATTTTGAATTGAGTTTATTGAGGCCCTGACTGTGGTTTTCTCTCTCTCTCTGCCTCTATATTCTGCCATGGGAGAAAGAGAGAGAGAGAGAGAGACAGAGAGAGAGGGAGAGAGAGAGAGAGAGAGGGAGGGAGGGAGAGAGAGAGAAGGGAAAGAGGAAAGATTGAGGGAACTATTGAGTGGGGAGGTTAACAAATGGTGGGAGGGGACGGTTATGAGGGAGAGAGACAGACAGCATCTGAGGTTTGTCCAGTCCATGTCCCTCGTGGGGCTGTTTGTGGGATCCTGCTGTGCGCTGCAATTGTAAACATTGATGTGTTGACTTTCGGAGGTCCTGGAATTGAATTTCTAAATGTGAGGCTGCGTAAAGGCCTGTTATTTTTATGTTGCTTATTTATTGTTCTATTTCCTGTGTTGAATCCCCATCACTGATTTCTCTGAAGTTTTCATATATTTTGTAAATCAATTAGTTCCCAACCCCGGGCCCAGTTTTAAAGAGGAAGATTAGCTTTTTCTAGGAATAGGGGGTGGGGGAAGGATACCTGGCTAACATCACCTTGCTTGTGGGATCTTGCTGTGCGTGTCCAACCTGCAGCCTGTCCTGCACTGCAACCCTGTGGCTGCCCTCCCCCTGAATTCAGTTCAGTGACGGGCTGATTGAGGATTGCTCCCATTTCCCGCCCCCCTCCCCCCTCATTTCTCTCAGTAAATCATGGATAAATATAAAACATGGCCACAGTGCATCATTATTTCAAATAGTCAGACAGAAGCTTTTCAGAGACGCATTTCAGTCAAGATTGATCCTGAGGTAAAGAAAAGGAAGAGAGATAGCGACATATTAGAGAGGGAAAGATGAGCAGAGATAGAGAGAGGAGGCTAGATAGGTATAGAGGGCGGGGGAGAGAGAGACAGAGGGAGAGAGGTGACAGTGTTAGAATCGGAATGGTCTCCAGTGTTTAGTCACAGCCCCAGCCTCAGAGTAAAGGCCCCACATGCCCACCTCCCCCTTTTGATTGAGATTGTGGCTGTGAGGGAGTGAGAAGAGCCCCTGGGATCTTGCTGTGTCTTGTGTTTTAAAATTCTGTGCTTTATTTTAATCAATTTCCATTTCTCTCTCTCTCCCTCTCCGCCCCAAGGAGAATGGATTTGGCAGCTGCAGCTCGGACGATGCAGAGAGAGAATCGATTTGCCGCGAGGAATCCTCGGACAAGAGCTGTAACCGGAGAGAAAAATAATAAAAATGTATCCGTGTCTTTGTCACTCATTCTTATACCCGGAGAAAGGACGTGTGGAATTTTCACACCGACGATTGGGTTCAGTGTCGGTGGCGGGGGGTGGGGGGTGGTTGGGGAATGGGGGTTTTACTCAGGGGGATCCAGGTTGAGACACGGTGCTGCAGAGAGCCCAATCTAATCCCATCGAGTTCAATCCCTCCACCTCGTCCTGCCGCTCTTATCTCTGCTCACTCTTACTCAGTGATAGTTTCAGGGCCTGAAACACTCACAGGGTCTGCATTCGATTCACGGCCTGGATCATTATCCTTTAACGGTATCAATTCTGCATTATTTTCAGGGTCTCCTATTAGATCGGGGGCCTGTCTTTGTTTGATGGTTTTGATCAGTTTGAGGGGATTCAGTTGGTGCTGTGTGGATTTGTTTCTGCTTTTGATTTATTACCGCCCAAGGAAGATCATCCTCAGAAACTGTTCAGCACAAACTTAACCAAGACATAGGGGCCCCCGGCTTCTGTTAGGCCTCAGGCCTCCGATGGCCTCTGTTGGCACACACCCAACAAATCAGACATCGGCGGGAGAGGCATCATGCCCGTCGTGTCTGTATTACTTTAATGGCCTCTATGAGTATGTATTTCACGGCCCGTGTGGGTTTCAGTGTTTAATATTGGATTTGAGGGATTCTGTTAGTTTCAGTGATTGAATAAATTTCGAGGTATGTATTTCCCCTGGTGTAATTGTAATTTCAGGGACCATATTCATTTTTTGGCTCAGTAATAGTTTCAGGCGCCGTCTAATGATCAGGGCCAAAATGAGTTTCATGGTGAATCCTAGTCTCAGGGGCTCCATTAGTTTCAATGCCTGATTTCGATTCCGGAACTAGATTATTTATTCCGGGTCTGCATTTTTTTCATAGTCTCTATTAATTCCGGGTCCAGTATTAGTGTCGGGTCTGCATTGGTTTCTGGCCCTGTATTAGTTTCAGGGTCAGTATTAATTCCAGACCATCTATTAGTTTCAGGGTCAGTATTAATTCCAGACCATGTATTAGTTTCAGGGTCAGTATTAATTCCAGACCATGTATTAGTTTCAGGGTCAGTATTAATTCCAGACCGTGTATTAGTTTCAGGGTCGGTATTAATTCCAGACCGTGTATTAGTGTCTGTATTAGTTTCAGGGTCAGTATTAATTCCAGACCATGTATTAGTTTCAGGGTCAGTATTAATTCCAGACCATGTATTAGTTTCAGGGTCAGTATTAATTCCAGACCGTGTATTAGTTTCAGGGTCAGTATTAATTCCAGACCATGTATTAGTTGCAGGGTCAGTATTAATTCCAGACCATGTATTAGTTTCAGGGTCAGTATGGGCTTGAGGATCTTTAGTGTCAGGGCAATGATTAGAGCCGGGGGGTGGAAAAGGAGGAGGGGGGTGGCAGAAATTTCGGGTGTGGAGGGCCAGAGTGCGAAATTACAGGGGAGGGGGGAAAGGAAAGAGCGCGGGGTGGGGGGGAAAGAGCAAAAAAGAGCATGGGGGGGAAAAAAGAGCAAAAAAGAGCGTGGGGGGGAATAAAGAAAAAAAAAGAGCGTGGGGGGGAAAAAAGAGCAAAAAAAGAGCGTGGGGGGGAATAAAGAAAAAAAAGAGCGTGGGGGGGAATAAAGAAAAAAAAGCGCGTGGGGGGGGGAATAAAGAAAAAAAAGAGCGTGGGGGGGAATAAGGAAAAAAAAGAGCGTGGGGGGGATAAAAAAAAGATTAAAAAAAAGTGTGGGGGGGGATAAAAAAAAGTGTGGGGGGGAGAAAAAAAAGATTAAAAAAAGAGTGTGGGGGGGGGGATAAAAAAAAGATTAAAAAAAGAGTGTGGGGGGGGGGATAAAAAAAAGATTAAAAAAAGAGTGTGGGGGGGGGATAAAAAAAAAGAGTGTGGGGGGGGATAAAAAAAAAGTGGGGGGGGATAAAAAAAGAGTGTGGGGGGGGATAAAAAAAAGATTTAAAAAAAAGAGCATGGGGGGATAAAAAAAGATTTAAAAAAGAGTGTGGAGGGGGGGATAAAAAAAAAAAGAGTGTGGGGGGGGATAAAAAAAAAAGAGTGTGGGGGGGGATAAAAAAAAAGTGTGGGGGGGGATATAAAAAAAAAGAGTGTGGGGGGGATAAAAAAAAGAGTGGGGGGGGGATAAAAAAAAGTGTGGGGGGGGGATAAAAAAAAGAGTGTGGGGGGGGGGATAAAAAAAAGAGTGTGGGGGGGGGATAAAAAAAAGATTAAAAAAAGAGTGTGGGGGGGATAAAAAAAAGAAGAGTGTGGGGGGGGGATAAAAAAAAGATTAAAAAAAGAGTGTGGGGGGGATAAAAAAAAGAAGAGTGTGGGGGGGGGATAAAAAAAAAGTGGGGGGGGATAAAAAAAGAGTGTGGGGGGGGATAAAAAAAAAGTGTGGGGGGGATAAAAAAAAAAGTGTGGGGGGGGGATAAAAAAAAAGAGTGTGGGGGGGGATAAAAAAAAGAGTGTGTGGGGGGGGATAAAAAAAAGAGTGTGTGGGGGGGGATAAAAAAAAGAAGAGTGTGGGGGGGGGATAAAAAAAAAGAGTGTGGGGGGGGATAAAAAAAAAGTGGGGCCACGGGTTTAGATACAGAATAAAGCTCCCTCTGCACTGTCCGCATCAAACACTCCCAGGGCAAGTACAGCACGGGGTTAGATACAGAGTAAAGCTCCCTCTATACTGTCCCCATCAAACACGCCCAGGACAGGTACAGCACGGGGTTAGATACAGAGTACAGCTCCCTCTACACCGTCCCCATCAAACACTCCCAGCGCAGGTACATTAAGGGGTTAGATACAGAGTAAAGCATCCTATACACTGTCCCCATCAAACACTCCCAGGACAGGTACAGCACGGGGATAGAAACAGAGTAAATCTCCCTCTACACTTTCCCCATCAAACACTCCGAGGGCAGGTAATGCACTGGGTTAGATACAGAGTAAAGCATCCTATACACTGTCCCCATCAAACACTCCCAGGACAGGTACAGCACGGGGATAGAAACAGAGTAAATCTCCCTCTACACTTTCCCCATCAAACACTCCGAGGGCAGGTAATGCACTGGGTTAGATACAGAGTAAAGCTCCCTCTACACTGTCTCCATCAAACACTCCCAGGACAGGTACAGCACGGGGTTAGATACAGAGTAAAGCTCCCTCTGCACTGTCCCCATCAAACACTCCCTGGACAGGAACAGGACAGGGTTAGATACAGCGTAAATCTCCCTCTATACTGTCCGCATCAATCACTCCCAGGACAGGAAAAGGACTGGGTTAGATAGAGAGTAATGCTACCTCTACACTTTCCCCATCAAACACTCCAAGGGCAGATAAAGCATTGGGTTAGATACAGAGTAAAGCTCCCTCTACACTGTCTCCATCAAACACTCCCAGGACTGGTACAGCACGGGGTTAGATACAGAGTAAAGCTCCCTCTACACTGTCCCCATCAAACACTCCCACGGCAGGTACAGCACGGGGTTAGATACAGAGTAAAGCTCCCTCTACACTGTCCCCATCAAACACTCCCACGGCAGGTACAGGACAGGGTTATTTAAAGAGTAAATCTCCCACTGAACCCAGTCTGTAACTCACTCCCGGGTATCTGTTATTCTATATCTTAATCACCCCGAACCCCTCGATTAGATTCCAGTCTGTACCTCACTCCCGGGTATCTGTTATTCTATATATAAACCCCCCAAACCCCTTGGTTACATTCCAGTCTGTAACTCATTCACAGGTATCTGTTATTCTATATATAATACACCCCGAACCCCCCGATTAGATTCCAGTCTGTAACTCACTCCGCGGTATTTGTTATTCTGTATATAAATCACCCCGAACCCCTCGATTAGATTCCAGTCTGTAACTCACTCCTGGGTATCTCTTATTCTATATATAAACCCCACAAACCCCTAGATTAGATTCCAGCACTTCCACATCACAAGTTGAGGAAGGGGTCTCCCCCCATTTTAAAGTTGGTTAAAGGCTCTCCCGCCAATTTTCAGATGGAGAAGGGATGTCTCACAGGATATTGTTCTTTACACTCAATAATGTTAACACATTTTTGAACATTTTCAGTTTCCCCCTACACTATCTCTTTCTGTCATCCTGTCTCGTTCCTTCCCTCCCTCTCCCATCCCATCTCTCTGCCACTCTATACTGATACAGAATCACAGATATACTTTTTCACAGACACGGGCTTTGCAGCAGCAGAAAGAATGTCAATCATTCCATCCCGGGGGTTTTTACTTCCAGATTCAGTTTTAGAAAATTCAGAATTCAAATTTACGACAGCAAAGTGTGGGACTGAATGCCCGGATCCTTCAATATTCCAGGGAATACACGTGGAATTTATGTCTCCATACCTGTGTCTCTGTCACATTTAAAATACTAATGTTACATGAGTCAACTCTGTCCTAAGTGTCCCAGTGCTGTGGGGACATAAAATGGCCACTGTGAACAAACCTAAAATGGCTGCCTGGTGTTTGTAGACTAGATTCTCAGAGGAAGAGATTCAGGGAGAGAGGGAAAGAGAGCTGGGTAAGTGAGTGAGATAGAGAGAGGAGATCAAGCGATAAAAAAGTGATGACTTGAGAGAGAGAGATGAAGAGAGGGGAGCGAGTTAGGGTAAAGATATGGGGTGAGTTAGAGAAGCAGAGAAATGTATAGAGTGGCAGAGAGATGGGTTGGGAGAGGGAGAGAAGGAACGAGACAGGATGACAGAAAGAGAAAGTGTAGGGGGCAACTGGAAATGTTCAAAAATGTGTTAACATTATTGAGTGTAAAGAACAATATCCTGTGAGATATCCCTTCTCCACCTTAAAATTGGAGGGAGAGCCTTTAACCAACTTTAAGATGGGGGGAGACCCCTTCCTCAACTTGTGATGTGGAAGTGCTGGAATCTAATCGAGGGGTTTGTGGGGTTTATATACAGAATAAGAGATACCCAGGAGTGAGTTACAGACTGGAATCTAATCGAGGGGTTTGTGGGGTTTATATATAGAATAAGAGATACCCGGAAGTGAGTTACAGACTGGAATCTAATCGAGGGGTTCGGGGTGGTTTACATATAGAATAACAAATACCCGGGAGTGAGTTACAGACTGGAATCTAACCGAGGGGTTTGGGGGATTTATATATAGAATAAAAGATCCCCGGGATTGAGTTACAGACTGGAATCTAATCGAGGGGTTCGGGGTGGTTTATATATAGAATAAAAGACACCCGGGAGTGAGTTACAGACTGGAATCTAATCGAGGGGTTCGGGGTGGTTTATATATAGAATAACAAATACCCGGGAGTGAGTTACAGACTGGAATCTAACCGAGGGGTTTGGGGGATTTATATATAGAATAACAGATACCCGGGAGTGAGTTACAGACTGGAATCTAATCGAGGGGCTCGGGGTGGATTATATATAGAATAACAGATACCCGGGAGTGAGTTACAGACTGGAATCTAATCGAGGGGTTCGAGGTGGATTATATATAGAATAACAGATACCCGGGAGAGAGTTACAGACTGGAATCTAATCGAGGGGTTTGGGGTGGTTTATATCTTGAATAACAGATACCCGGGAGTGAGTTACAAACTGGAATCTAATCGAGGACTTCAGGGGGTTTATTTATAAAACAACAGATACCCGGGAGAGAGTTACAGACTGCAATCTAATCGAAGGGGTCGGGGTGTTTTATATATATAATAACAGATACCTGGGAGTGAGTTACAGGCTGGAATCTAAACGAGGGGTTCGAGGTGGATTATATATAGAATAACAGATACCCGTGATGGAGTTACAGACTGGGATTGAATTGATGGGTTTGGAGGGTATATATATATATATATAGGCTGATAGATACCCGGGAATGAGTAACAGATTCGAATCTAATGGAGGATTTTTGGCATGGTTTAAATAAAGAAAATCAGATACCTGAGAGTGAGTTATAGACTAGAATCTGATCAAGAGTTTCGGGGATTTATAAATAGAATCACAGATACCCGAGCGTGAGTTACAGACTGGAATCTAATCGAGAGTTTCGGGGATTTATAAATAGAATCACTGAGAGGCGGGAGTGAGTTACAGACTGGAATCTAATCTAGGGGTTTGCTGGGTTTATATATAGAATATCTGATACCCGGGAGTGGGTAACCTCTACACTTTCATCATCAAGCACTCCCAGGGCAGGTAAAGCACTGGGTTAGATACAGAGTAAAGCTCCCTCTACACTGACCCCATCAAACACTCCCAGGACAGGTAAAGCAAGGGGTTAGATACAGAGTAAAGCTCCCTCTACACTGTCCCCATCAAACACTCCCATGACAGGAACAGGACAGGGTTAGATACAGAGTAAAGCTCCCTCTACACTGTTCCCATCAAACACTCCCAGGACAGGAACTGGACAGGGTTAGATACAGAGTAAAGCAACCTCTACTCTTTCCCCATCAAACACTCCCAGGGCAGTTAAAGCACTGGGTTAGATACAGCGTAAAGCTCCCACTACACTGGCTCCATCATACACTCCCAGGGCAGGTACAGCACGGGGTTAGATACAGAGTAAAGCTCCCTCTACACTGTCCCCATCAAGCACTCACAGGGCAGGTACAGGACAGGGTTAGATACAGAGTAAATCACCCTCATCACCGTCCCCATCAAACACTCCCAGGGCAGGTACAGCACGGGGTTAGATACAGAGTTAAGCTTCCTCTACGCTGTCCCCATCAAACACTACCTGGACAGGTACAGCACGGGGTTATATACAGAGGAAAACTCCCTCTAAACTGTCCCCATCAAACACTCCCAGGACAGGTACAGCACGGGGTTAGATACAGAGTAAAGCTACCTCTACACCGTCCCCATCAAACACTCCCAGGACAGGTACAGCACGGGGTTAGATACATCGTAAAGCATCCTCTACACTGTCCCCATCAAACACTCCCAGGAAGGGTACAGCACGGAGTTAGATAAAGATTAAATCTCCCTCTACAACGTCCCCATCAAACACTCCCAGGACAGGTACAGCACAGGGTTGGATACAGAGTAAAGCTCCCTCTCCACTGTCCCCATCAAACACTCCCAGGACAGGAACAGGACAGGGTTAGATACAGAGTAAAGCTCCCTCTACACTTTCCCCATAAAACACTCCCAGGGCAGGTAAAGCACTGGGTTAGATATAGAGTAAAGATCCCTCTACACTGTCTTCATCAAACACTCCCAGGACTGGTACAGCACAGGGTTAGATACAGAGTAAAGTTCCCTCTATACTCTCCCCATCAAACACTCCCAGGACTGGTACAGCACGGGGTTAGATACAGAGTAAAGCTCCCCCTACACTTTCCCCATCAACACTCCCAGGACAGGAACAGGACAGGGTTAGATACAGAGTTAAGCTACCTCTACACTTTCCCCATCAAACACTCCCAGGACAGGTACAGCACGGGGTTAGATACAGAGTAAAGCTCCCTTGATACTGTAACCATCAAACACTCCCAGGACAGGTGCAGCACGGGGTTAGATACAGAGTAAAGCTCCCTCTACACTGTCCCCATCAAACACTTCCAGGACAGATACAGTACAGGGTTAGATACAGAGTAAAGCTCCCTCTATACTGTGCCCATCAAACACTCCCAGGACAGGTACAGCACGGGGTAGAGTAAAGCTCCCTCTATACTGTGCCCATCAAACACTCCCAGGACAGGTACAGCACGGGGTTAGAAACAGAGTAAAGGTCACTCGATACTGTCCCCATCAAACACTCCCAGGGCAGGTACAGCACGGGGTTAGATACAGAGTAAAGCTCCCTCTATACTGTCCCCAACTAACACTCCCAGGACAGGTACAGCACAGGGTTAAATATAGAATTAAGCTCCCTCCATACTGTTCCCATCAAACACTCGCAGAGAGAAATAGAGACTGAGATACGGGTTAAGAAAGGATCTCCATCCTCCCTCACCAACTCTCTCTCATCCATAACTGGAGAGAGCATTGGAATGAGAGAGCACGGGGGGTGGTGGTGGGTGCGATGGTGCAGAGATAGTTTGGGGGGTGGAAGAGAAAGCGTGGGGTTGGCAGAGAGGGTGTGGGCCAAGATGATGATCAGAGAGAGAGTGCATGTGAGAGACAGAGATTGTGTGTGTGAGAGAGAGATGGTGTGTGTGCGTGGGAGATTGTGCGTGCAAGAGATAGAGTGTGAGAGCGAGCGTGTGAGAGGGATTGTGAAAGAGCGATTGCTTGTGAAAGGGAGAGAGTGAGAGAGAGTTGGAGTGAGAGGGTGAGAGAGTGCGAATGAGAGTGAGAGAGCTTTTGGGTGAGAGGTTTGGAGTGATAGGGAGGGAGAGTTGGGGTGAGAGAGTGGGGAAGGGAGGAAGAGAGGTTAGGGGTGAGAGGGAGAGAGGGTTGGGGTGAGAGAGAGAGTGAGTTGGGGTATGAGGGTGGGAGGTTTGGAGTGAGAGGGAGAGACTGTTGGGGTGAGAGGGAGAAAGAGTTGGGGTGAGTGGGAGAGCGGGTTGTGGTGAGAGGGAGAGAGGGTTGCATTGAGAGGGGAGTGGGAGAGAGTTTTGGTGAGAGTTAGAGAGGGTTATGCTGTGAGGTTGAGAGAGTTGGGGTGAGAGGGAGAGAGTGTTGGGGTGAGAGGGAGAGAACGATGGGGTGAGAGGGAGAGAGGTTTGGGGTGAGAGGGAGAGAAGGATGGGGTGAGAGGGAGAGAGGGTTGGGTGAGAGGGAGAGAGGGTTGGTGTAAGAGGGAATGAGGAGTTGGTGAGAGTGAGAGAGAGTTGGGTGGAGAGGGTGAGAGAGTGGGGATGAGAGTGAGAGAGCTTTTGGGTGAGTGGTTCGGGGTGATAGGGAGAGAGTGTTGGGGTAGGAGGTAGAGTGGGTGGGAGTGATAGGGAGAGAGAGTTGGGGAGATTGGGAGAGAGAGTTGGGGTGAGAGGGAGATAGAGTTTGGGTGAGAGGGAGATAATGTTGGGGTGAGAGGGAGAGTGGGGATGAGATGGTGAGTTGGTTGGTATGAGAGGGAGAGTGGGTTGGGGTGAGAGGGAGACAGTGTTGGGGTGAGAGGGAGACAGTGTTGGGGTGAGAGGGAGACAGTGTTGGGGTGAGAGGGAGACAGTGTTGGGGTGATAGGGAGACAATGTTGGGGTGAGAGGGAGACAGTGTTGGGGTGAGAGGGAGAGAGAGTGGGAATGAGATGATGAGATGGTTGGTGTGAGAGGGTGAATGGGGTGTGTTGAGAGGTAGAGAGGGTTGGAGTGAGAGGGAATGAGGGTTGAGGTGAGAGGGAGAGAATATTGGGGTGAGAGGGAGAGTGGGTTGGGGTGAGAGGTAGATTATGTTGGGGTGAGATGGAGTGAGTGTTGGGGTGAGAGGGAGAGTGGGTTGGGGTGAGAGGGAGAGTGGGTAGGGGTGTGAGGGAGAGAGTGTTGGGGTGAGAGGGTGAGTGGGTTGGGGTGAGAGGCAGAGTGGGTTGGGGTGAGAGGGAGAGTGGGTTGGGGTGAGAGGGAGAGTGGGTTGGGGTGAGAGGGAGAGTGGGTTGGGGTGAGAGGGAGAGTGGGTTGGGGTGAGAGGGAGAGTGGGTTGGGGTGAGAGGGAGAGTGGGTTGGGGTGAGAGGGAGAGTGGGTTGGGGTGAGAGGGAGAGTGGGTTGGGGTGAGAGGGAGAGATGTTTGGGGTGAGAGGGAGAGATGTTTGGGGTGAGAGGGAGAGAGGTTTGGGGTGAGAGGGAGAGTGGGTTGGGGTGAGAGGGAGAGTGGGTTGGGGTGAGAGGGAGAGAGGTTTGGGGTGAGAGGGAGAGAGAGTTGGGGTGAGAGGGAGAGAATATTGGGGTGAGAGGGACAGAGTGTTGGGGTGAGAGGTAGATTATGTTGGGGTGAGATGGAGAGAGTGTTGGGGTGAGAGGGAGAGTGGGTTGGGGTGAGAGGGAGAGTGGGTTGGGGTGAGAGGGAGAGTGGGTTGGAGTGAGAGGGAGAGTGGGTTGGGGTGTGAGGGAGAGTGGGTTGGGGTGAGAGGGAGAGTGGGTTGGGGTGAGAGGGAGAGTGGGTTGGGGTGAGAGGGAGAGTGGGTTGGGGTGAGAGGGAGAGTGGGTTGGGGTGAGAGGGAGAGTGGGTTGGGGTGAGAGGGAGAGTGGGTTGGGGTGAGAGGGAGAGTGGGTTGGGGTGAGAGGGTGAGTGGGTTGGGGTGAGAGGGAGAGTGGGTAGGGGTGTGAGGGAGAGAGTGTTGGGGTGAGAGGGTGAGTGGGTTGGGGTGAGAGGGAGAGTGGGTTGGGGTGAGAGGGAGAGTGGGTTGGGGTGAGAGGGAGAGTGGGTTGGGTGAGAGGGAGAGTGGGTTGGGGTGAGAGGGAGAGTGGGTTGGGGTGAGAGGGAGAGTGGGTTGGGGTGAGAGGGAGAGTGGGTTGGGGTGAGAGGGAGAGTGGGTTGGGGTGAGAGGGAGAGTGGGTTGGGGTGAGAGGGAGAGTGGGTTGGGGTGAGAGGGAGAGAGGTTTGGGGTGAGAGGGAGAGAGGTTTGGGGTGAGAGGGAGAGTGGGTTGGGGTGAGAGGGAGAGTGGGTTGGGGTGAGAGGGAGAGAGGTTTGGGGTGAGAGGGAGAGAGAGTTGGGGTGAGAGGGAGAGTGGGTTGGGGTGAGAGGGAGAGTGGGTTGGGGTGAGAGGGAGAGTGGGTTGGGGTGAGAGGGAGAGAGGGTTGGGGTGAGAGGGAGAGTGGGTTGGGGACTGCGATTACTGCCAGTGTTTTGGGGGTTTGTGTGAGATCAGGGTTTGGAACTGGAGTAACACAACCAACAGGGGAAAGAAATATAAATTTATTATTAAGCCAAAAATAAAGACAGGCCCTTGTTGAGACCATGTCTGTCCTGGGATTAACCCTCAGTGGACAGGAGCAGCAAGGGGTCCTGTCTTGTTATTAACATTCAATGGACAGGATCAGCAAGGGGTCCTGTCTGGAAAGAGAGAGGGAGAGGGAAAGCTGGAGTGACAGAGACAGGGAAATGCCACCCCCTCCCCCAGAAACGTCGTGTGTTCCCTGTTGCAGTTCAGGAAAAGCTGCAGGCCGTTTCTGCACAGGGGGATCCCACAGGCAGCAATGTAATGCTATCCGGATGGGAACAGGGAGACACATTTCCTTCCCCAGCCTCATGCCTGCTGTAACCCTCCCTCTTCCCCCTCTCCCCCCCTCCCCGGGCACCATGTGTACTCTGAGTCCGGACACATCCCCAGAAAGGTCTAAACTCCTTCTCTTCAAACCGGGAACAAGCTGCTGCTTCCTGGGGGAGACTTTTTGAAATCTCCGTCCCAGCATCGATTTTTACAAACCAGGTGTCCCCGGGAGGGTGTGACTGAGGCTTTTCTGCAGAGACTGGGAGCTGGGCACTGACTCCACACTGGAGACCCTCCCCTAACCCCCCCCAGACCCTGTGTCTCTTCCTCACCCTCAACCCCCTGCCTCTGTTTCACTGTCTTTTCCTGTTTCCCTCAATCTCCCCCCTCTCTCTCTGTTGTAACGTAGGGACACATCCTAGAGAGACTGAATTCAAAAGATGTTCCACCTCCAAATTCATCGCCCTGCCTAAAACACCAGCATTATTCAGGAATTAGCACAAACTTTTACACACTCTCACAGTTAGGACTTGGTAAAGGGCTCCTAAGGGACAGGAAATGAGGCCAATCAGCACATTTTTAATAAATTAACTGGTTGTGGCACAGTATGAAACACTGCAGGGAATTTGTGCACAGCATGATCCCACAAGGTGCAGCCAGCTCTGTTCAGCACTTTTTAAATGGGGCAATATTTACACAGAGAGAGGCAGCAAGTTGGAGAGGCGCTAAGACAGTGAAGATCCCCGACCATTTCAGAACCTCAGAAAGACTGAGCGCTTTGCAGTGAAAGAATGAATGTTTAAAATGCTCTCATTGTTAGTGAGTCACTTACTTCACTGTCCCTGGATTCATTTTCGCAATTCGGCCTTTTCTAAAAGATGTGACTGGGAGCTGGGCAGAGTCTACACATTGGAGACCCCCAGATCCTGTGTCTATTCACACCCCCTCCTCTTGTTTTGCTACCTCAGCCCCTCTGTTTCAACCCTCTTTCCAGACATTAAGGCAAACTTGTAGCATTCTAAACTATTATCTTAAATTGTTAATAAATACTGAGAAACAGACACAGACACGGGCTTTGCAGCAGCAGAAAGAATGTCAATCATTCCATCCCGGGGGTTTTTACTTCCAGATTCAGTTTTAGAAAATTCAGAATTCAAATTCACAACAGCAAAGTGTGGGACTGAAGGCCCGGATCCTTCAATATTCCAGGGAATACACGTGGAATTTATGTCTCCATACCTGTGTCTCTGTCACATTTAAAATACTAATGATACATGAGTCAACTCTGTCTTAAGTGTCCCAGTGCTGTGGGGACATAAAATGGCCACTGTGAACAAACCTAAAATGGCTGCCTGGTGTTTGTAGACTAGATTCTCAGAGGAAGAGATTCAGGGAGAGAGGGAAAGAGAGCTGGGTAAGTGAGTGAGATAGAGAGAGGAGATCAAGCGATAAAAAAGTGATGACTTGAGAGAGAGAGATGAAGAGAGGGGAGCGAGTTAGGGTAAAGATATGGGGTGAGTTAGAGAAGCAGAGAAATGTATAGAGTGGCAGAGAGATGGGTTGGGAGAGGGAGAGAAGGAACGAGACAGGATGACAGAAAGAGAAAGTGTAGGGGGCAACTGGAAATGTTCAAAAATGTGTTAACATTATTGAGTGTAAAGAACAATATCCTGTGAGATATCCCTTCTCCACCTTAAAATTGGAGGGAGAGCCTTTAACCAACTTTAAGATGGGGGGAGACCCCTTCCTCAACTTGTGATGAGGAAGTGCTGGAATCTAATCTAGGGGTTTGTGGGGTTTATATATAGAATAAAAGATACCCAGGAGTGAGTTACAGACTGGAATCTAATCGAGGGGTTCGGGGTGGTTTACATATAGAATAACAGATACCCGGGAGTGAGTTACAGACTGGAATCTAATCGAGGGGTTCGGGGTGGTTTATATATAGAATAAAAGATCCCCGGGAGTGAGTTACAGACTGGAATCTAATCGAGGGGTTCGGGGTGGTTTATATATAGAAGAAAAGATCCCCGGGAGTGAGTTACAGACTGGAATCTAATCGAGGGGTTCGGGGTGGTTTATATATAGAATAAAAGATACCCGGGAGTGAGTTACAGACTGGAATCTAATCGAGGGGTTCGGGGTGGTTTATATATAGAATAACAGATACCCGGGAGTGAGTTACAGACTGGAATCTAATCGAGGGGCTCGGGGTGGATTATATATAGAATAACAGATACCCGGGAGTGAGTTACAGACTGGAATCTAATCGAGGGGCTCGGGGTGGATTATATATAGAATAACAGATACCCGGGAGTGAGTTACAGACTGGAATCTAATCGAGGGGTTCGGGATGGATTATATATAGAATAACAGATACCCGGGAGAGAGTTACAGACTGGAATCTAATCGAGGGGTTTGGGGTGGTTTATATCTTGAATAACAGATACCCGGGAGTGAGTTACAAACTGGAATCTAATCGAGGACTTCAGGGGGTTTATTTATAAAACAACAGATACCCGGGAGAGAGTTACAGACTGCAATCTAATCGAAGGTGTCGGGGTGTTTTCTATATATAATAACAGATACCTGGGAGTGAGTTACAGGCTGGAATCTAAACGAGGCGTTCGGGGTGGTTTATATATATAATAACAGATACCCGGAGTGAGTTACAGGCTGGAATCTAAAAGAGGGGTTCGAGGTGGATTATATATAGAATAACAGATACCCGTGATGGAGTTATAGACTGGGATTGAATTGATGGGTTTGGTGGGTATATATATATATAGGCTGATAGATACCCGGGAATGAGTAACAGATTCGAATCTAATGGAGGATTTTTGGGATGGTTTAAATAAAGAAAATCAGATACCTGAGAGTGAGTTATAGACTGGAATCTGATCAAGAGTTTCGGGGATTTATAAATAGAATCACAGATACCCGAGCGTGAGTTACAGACTGGAATCTAATCGAGAGTTTCGGGGATTTATAAATAGAATCACTGATAGGCGAGAGTGAGTTACAGACTGGAATCTAATCTAGGGGTTTGCTGGGTTTATATATAGAATATCTGATACCCGGGAGTGGGTAACCTCTACACTTTCCCCATCAAACACTCCCAGGGCAGGTAAAGCACTGGGTTAGATACAGAGTAAAGCTCCCTCTACACTGTCCCCATCAAACACTCCCAGGACAGGTAAAGCAAGGGGTTAGATACAGAGTAAAGCTCCCTCTACACTGTCCCCATCAAACACTCCCATGACAGGAACAGGACAGGGTTAGATACAGAGTAAAGCAACCTCTACACTTTCCCCATCAAACACTCCCAGGGCAGTTAAAGCACTGGGTTAGATACAGCGTAAAGCTCCCACTACACTGGCTCCATCATACACTCCCAGGGCAGGTACAGCACGGGGTTAGATACAGAGTAAATCTCCCTCTAACATGTCCCCATCAGACACTCCGAGGACTGGTACAGCACAGGGTTAGATACAGAGTAAAGCTCCCTCTACACTGTCCCCATCAAGCACTCACAGGGCAGGTACAGGTCAGGGTTAGATACAGAGTAAATCACCCTCATCACCGTCCCCATCAAACACTCCCAGGGCAGGTACAGCACGGGGTTAGATACAGAGTTAAGCTTACTCTACGCTGTCCCCATCAAACACTACCTGGACAGGTACAGCACGGGGTTATATACAGAGGAAAACTCCCTCTAAACTGTCCCCATCAAACACTCCCAGGACAGGTACAGCATGGGGTTAGATACAGAGTAAAGCTACCTCTACACCGTCCCCATCAAACACTCCCAGGACAGGTACAGCACGGGGTTAGATACATCGTAAAGCATCCTCTACACTGACGCCATCAAACACTCCCAGGAAGGGTACAGCACGGAGTTAGATAAAGATTAAATCTCCCTCTACAACGCCCCCATCAAACACTCCCAGGACAGGTACAGCACAGGGTTGGATACAGAGTAAAACTCCCTCTCCACTGTCCCCAACAAACACTCCAAGGACAGA
Source organism: Cetorhinus maximus (assembly GCF_964194155.1). Taxonomy (NCBI): domain Eukaryota; kingdom Metazoa; phylum Chordata; class Chondrichthyes; order Lamniformes; family Cetorhinidae; genus Cetorhinus; species Cetorhinus maximus. The sequence continues at coordinate 136,450 of NW_027596523.1, forward strand.
AACAGGACAGGGTTAGATACAGAGTAAACCTCCCTCTGCACTGTCCCCATCAAACACTCCCTGGACAGAAACAGGACAGGGTTAGATACAAAGTAAAGTTCCCTCTATACTGTCCCCATCAAACACTCCCAGGACAGGAACAGGACAGGGTTAGATACAGAGTAAAGCTCCCTCTACACTTTCCCCATAAAACACTCCCAGGGCAGGTAAAGCACTGGGTTAGATATAGAGTAAAGATCCCTCTACACTGTCTTCATCAAACACTCCCAGGACTGGTACAGCACAGGGTTAGATACAGAGTAAAGCTCCCTCTATACTCTCCCCATCAAACACTCCCAGGACTGGTACAGCACGGGGTTAGATACAGAGTAAAGCTCCCACTACACTGTCCCCATCAACACTCCCAGGACAGGAACAGGACAGGGTTAGATACAGAGTTAAGCTACCTCTACACTTTCCCCATCAAACACTCCCAGGGCAGGTGAAGCACTGGGTTAGATAAAGAGTAAAGCTCCCTCTACACTGTATCGATCAAACACTCCCAGGAGTGGTACAGCAAAGGGTTAGATACAGAGTAAAGCTCCCACAATACTGTCCCCATCATACACTCCCAGGACTGGTACAGCATGGGGTTAGATACAGAGTAAAGCTCCCTCTAACCTGTCCCCATCAAAAACTCCCAGGGCTGGTACAGGACAGGGTTATATACATAGTAAATCTCCCTCAATACTGTCCCCATCAAACACTCCCAGGACAGGTACAGCACGGGGTTAGATACAGAGTAAATCTCCCACGATACTGTCCCCATCAAACACTCCCAGGAAAGGTACAGCACAGGGTTAGATACAGATTAAAGGTCCCTCTACACTGTCCCCATCAAACACTCCCAGGGCAGGTACAGCACGTGGTTAGATACAGAATAAAGCTCCCTCTGCACTGTGCCCATCAAACTCTCCCAGGACAGGTACAGCACGTGGTTAGATACAGAATAAAGCTCCCTCTGCACTGTCCTCATCAAACACTCCCAGGGCAAGTACAGCACGGGGTTAGATACAGAGTAAAGCTCCCTCTATACTGGCCCCATCAAACACTCCCAGGACAGGTACAGCACAGAGTTAGATACAGAGTAAAGCTTCCTCTACACTGTCCCCATCAATCACTCCCAGGACAGGTAAAGCACGGGGTAAGATACAGAGTAAAGCTCCCTCTATAATGTCCCCCTTAAACATTCCCTGGACAGGTACAGCACAGAGTTAGATACAGAGTAAAGCTTCCTCTACACTGTCCCCATCAATCACTCCCAGGACAGGTAAAGCACGGGGTAAGATACAGAGTAAAGCTCCCTCTATACTGTCCCCATCAATCACTCCCAGGACAGGTAAAGCACGGGGTAAGATACAGAGTAAAGCTCCCTCTATACTGTCCCCATCAAACACTCCCAGGACAGGAACAGGACAGGGTTAGATACAGAGTAAAGCTCCCTCTATACTGTCCACATCAAACACTCCCAGGACAGGAACAGCACAGAGTTAGATACACAGTAAAGCTTCCTCTACACTGTACCCATCAAACACTCCCAGGACAGGTAAAGCACTGGGTTAGATACAGAGTGAAACTTCCTCTACACTGTCCCAATCAAACACTCCCAGGACAAGTACAGCGATGGTATAGATACAGAGTAAAGTTACCTCAACACTGTCCCCATCAAACACTCCCAGGACAGGTAAAGCACTGGGTTAGATATAGAGTAAAGCTCCCTCTACATTGTCTCCATCAAACACTCCCAGGACAAGTACAGCACGCGGGTAGATACAGAGTAAAGCTCCCTCTACACTGTCCCCATCAAACACTCCCAGGACAGGAACAGGACAGGGTTAGATACAGTGCGAAGCTCCCTCTATACTGTCCCCATCAAACACTCCCAGGACAGGAACAGGACAGGGTTAGATACAGAGTAAAGCTACCTCTACACTTTCCCCATCAAACACTCCGAGGGCTGGTAAAGCACTGGGTTAGATACAGAGTAAAGCTCCCTCTACACTGTCCCCATCAAACACTCCCAGGACATGTACAGCACGGGGTTAGATACAGAGTAAAGCTCCCTCGATACTGTCCCCATCAAACACTCCCAGGACAGGTACGGCACGGGGTTAGATACAGAGTAAAGCTCACTCTACACTGTCCCCATCAAACACTCCCAGGACAGGAACAGGACAGGGTTTGATACAGAGTAAAGCTCCCTCTAGACTGTACCCATCAAACACTCCCAGGGCAGCTACAGCACGGGGTTAGATACAGAGTAAAGCTCCCTCTACACTGTCCCCATCAAACGCTCCCAGGACAGGTACAGCACGGGATTAGAAACAGAATAAAGCTCCCTCTGTACTATCCCCATCAAACACTCCCAGGGAAAGTACAGCACGGGGTTAGATACAGAGTAAAGCTTCCACTACACTGTCCCCATCAAACACTCCCAGGACAGGTACAGCACGGGGTTAGATACAGAGTAAAGCTCCCTCTACACTGTCACCATCAAACACTTCCAGGACAGGAACAGGACAGGGTTAGATACAGAGTAAAACTCCCTCTACACTGTGCCCATCAAACACTCCCTGGGCAGGTACAGCATGGGGTTATATACAGAATTAAGCTCCCTCTGCACTGTCCCCATCAAACACTCCAAGGGCAAGCACAGCACAGAGTTAGATACAGAATAAAGCTTCCTCTACACTGTCCCCATCAAACACTCCCATGACTGGTAAAACACTGGGTAAGATACAGAGTAAAGCTTCCTCTACACTGTCCCAATCAAACACTCCCAGGACAGGAACAGGACAGGGTTAGAAACAGAGTAAAGGTCCCCCTATGCTGTCCACACCAAACACTCCCAGGACAGGTACAGCACAGAGTTAGATACAGACTAAAGCTTCCTCTACACTGTCCCCATCAAACACTGCCGGGGCAGCTAAAGCACTGGGTTAGATACAGTGTAAATCTCCCACTAACCTGTCCCCATCAATCACTCCCAGGACTGGTACAGCACAGGGTTAGATACAGAGTAATGCTCCATCTACACAGTCCAAATCAAACACTCCCAGGACAGGAACAGGACAGGGTTAGATACATAGTAAAACTCCCTCTACACTGTCTCCATGAAACACTCCCAGGAGTGGTACAGCACAGGGTTAGATACAGAGTAAAGCTCCCTCTTCACTGTCCCCATCAAACACTCCCAGGACAGGTACATCACGGGGTTAGATACAGAGTAAACCTCCCACTATACTCACCCCATCAAACACTCCCAGGACTGGTACAGCACGGGGTTAGATACAGAGAAAAGCTCCCCCTACACTGTGGCCATGATACACTCCCAGGGCAGGTAAAGCACTAGGTTAGATACAGAGTAAATCTCCCTCTACACAGTCTCCATCAAACACTCCCAGGACTGGTACCACACAGGGTTAGATACAGAGTAAAGCTCCCTCTATATTCTCCACATGAAACACTCCCAGGACAGGTAATGCACTGGGTTAGATACAGAGTAAAGCTCCCTCAACACTGTCCCCATCAACCACTCCCAGGACAGGTACAGCACGGTGTTAGATACAGAGTAAATCTCCGTCTACACCGTCCCCATCAAACACTCCCAGGGCAGGAAAAGCACTGGGTTAGATAGAGAGTAAATCTCCCTCAATAATGTCCCCATCAAACACTCCCAGGACAGGTACAGCACGGGGTTAGATACAGAGTACAGCTCCCTCGATACTGTCCCCATCAAACACTCCCAGGGCAGGTACAGCACGGCGCTAGATACAGTGTAAAGCTCCCTCGATACTGTCCCCATCAAACACTCCCAGGACAGGTACAGCACGGGGTTAGATACAGAGTAAAGCTCCCTCTACACTGGGCCCCTCAGTTCCTCTCAGGATTTGACCATTTGATCACGTCACCCCGGATGCTACTAAATTTCAAGGAATACAACCCGTGTTTGTGCAATCTCACTTTGCAATTTAACCCTTGGAATCCAGGTCTCATTCTGGCAAAGCTGCGATGCACTCGAACTGTCTAAACTGTCCCTGGAGTGTCGGATTAACCCGGGTCACTCACATACACCCAGGTCAGGTTCAAGACTTACCTGTCTCACTCGCTGAGACGCTCCTGTATCACTGGCCTTATTGTAGTCGGATGCCGCGTTGGGAGCAGGACAGGTAGACGGGATTAGGATGACTGCTCATGTGGAGGGTAAACATGAGGAATCTATCAGAGAATCAGAACAGACCAGGGAGAATCAAACAAGGAAATTCATGTTCAATTTGTTAAGCCCTGCTTTGTGGAATGTTTTTGTTTTTGATGAGAATGTTGCCAGCAACCATTCCCAGAGATGATGCAGCAGGGACTAGATACAGAGTAAAGCTCCCTCGATACTGTACCCATCAAACACTCCAAGGACAGGTACAGCACGGGGATATATACAGAGTAAAGCTCCCTCGATACTGTCTCCATCAAACACTCCCAGGACAGGTACAGTACGGGGTTAGATACAGAGTAAAGCTCCCTCTATACTGTCCCTAACTAACACTCCCAGGACAGGTACAGCACAGGGTTAAATATAGAATAGAACTCCCTCCATACTGTCCCCATCAAACACTCGCAGAGAGAAATAGAGACTGAGAAACGGATTGAGAAGGGATCTCCGTCCTGCCTCACCAACTCTCTCTCATCCAAAACTGGAGAGAGCATGGGAATGAGAGAGCACGGGGGTGGGGATGGTGGGTGGGATGGTGCAGAGATAGTTTGGGGGGTGGGAGAGAAAGCGTGGGGTTGGCAGAGAGGGTGTGGGCCAAGATGATGATCAGAGAGAGAGTGCATGTGAGAGACAGAGATTGTGTGTGTGAGAGAGAGATGGTGTGTGTGCGTGGGAGATTGTGTGTGCAAGAGATAGAGTGTGAGAGTGAGCGTGTGAGAGGGATTGTGAAAGTGGGATTGCACGTGAAAGGGAGAGAGTGAGAGAGAGTTGGGGTGAGAGGGTGAGAGAGTGCGGATGAGAGTGAGAGAGCTTTTGGGTGAGAGGTTTGGGGTGATAGGGAGGGAGAGTCGGGTGAGAGAATGGGGAAGGGAGGGAGAGAGGTTTGGGGTGAGAGGGAGAGAGGGTTGGGGTGAGAGAGAGAGAGTGAATTGGGGTATGAGGGTGGGAGGTTTGGGGTGAGAGGAAGAGACTGTTGGGGTGAGAGGGAAAGAGAGTTGTGGTGAGAGGGACAGCGGGTTCTGGTGAGATGGAGAGAGGGTTGCATTGAGAGGGAGAGAAGTTTGGGGTGAGTGGGAGAGAGTTTTGGTGAGAGTTAGAGAGGGTTGTGCAGAGAGGGAGAGAAGGATGGGGTGAGAGGGAGAGAGGGTTGGGTGAGAGGGAGAGAGGGTTGGTGTAAGAGGGAATGAGGAGATGGTGAGAGTGAAAGAGAGTTGGGGGGAGAGGGTGAGAGAGTGGGGATGATATTGAGAGAATTTTGGGTGAGTGGTTTGGGGTGATAGGGAGAGAGTGTTGGGGTGATTGGGAGAGAGAGTTGGGGAGATTGGGAGAGAGAGTTGGGGAGATTGGGAGAGAGAGTTGGGGAGATTGGGAGAGAGAGTTGGGGTGAGAGGGAGATAGAGTTGGGATGAGAGGGAGATAGTGTTGGGGTAAGAGGGAGAGTGGGGATGAGATGGTAAGTTGGTTGGTGTGAGAGGGAGAATGGGTTGTGTTGAGAGGCAGAGAGGGTTGGAGTGAGAGGGAATGAGGGTTGGGGTGAGAGGGAATGAGGGTTGGGGTGAGAGGGAGACAGTGTTGGGGTGAGAGGGAGACAGTGTTGGGGTGAGAGGGAGACAGTGTTGGGGTGAGAGGGAGATAGTGTTGGGGTGAGAGGGAGACAGTGTTGGGGTGAGAGGGAGACAGTGTTGGGGTGAGAGGGAGAGAGTGTTGGGGTGAGAGGGAGAGAGTGTTGGGGTGAGAGGGAGAGAGTGTTGGGGTGAGAGGGAGAGAGGGTTGGGGTGAGAGGGAGAGAGGGTTGGGGTGAGAGGGAGAGAGGGTTGGGGTGAGAGGGAGAGAGAGTTTGGATGAGTGGGAGAGAGAGTTTGGGATCAGGGGATTTATATAGAGAATAGTAGTTACCCGGGATTGAGTTACAGGCTGGAATCTAATTGAGGGGTGCAGGGGGTTTATATATAGAATAATCGATACCCGGGATTGAGTAACAGACTGGAATCAAGAACAGTTGAAAATATCATTTTTCTTGTGGTGTGCTGAAGTGCAGGTTACAGAGGCTGATTCATGGAATGGGTAGTGTGAGTTTTTAACCAGCTTGATCCCAAATATCAAATTTAATTTCTCATTGGAACTATTTGATGTTTTGAGATTCAAAAGCCTCATTATCTTTGAATTCGAGTTCAAATTAAAAAAGTGTTCAAATTCATTATTCACAATCTAATGCAGCGAACAAAATCCTGGACCTTTATTCATCAATCCCATTTCCTATCTCTGTTGAAACTCCCTTCCACTGACAGATTCTGAGATCTATACTCAATCACAAAAACCACCACAGAAAAGTGACTGCTTATTTTAAACAGTGAATCTGAACTATTTGAAGTTCTGACTCAGACACAGAATCACAGAAATTTTGACTCTGTGGGATGAAAATTAACAGAATAACTTTGCAACATACAGGTAAATTGTAGTGACAGAAGGATACTTGTCTGTTCAAAAAGGATTCGATAAGTTGCCTCACAAAGCTTGTTACTCAGGACAAGAGCTCATACATTAACCTAATCTCCCCCCTCAGTACCTCTCAGGATTTGACAAATTGATCAAGTCACCCCTGATGCTACTTAATTTCAGGGAATACAACCCGAGAGGGAGAGTGGGTTGGGGACTGCGATTACTGCCAGTGTTTTGGGGGTTTGTGTGAGATCGGGGTTTGGAACTGGAGTAACACAACCAACAGGGGAAAGAAATATAGATTTAATATTAAGCCAAAAATAAAGACAGGCCCTTGTTGAGACCATGTCTGTCCTGGGATTAACCCTCAGTGGACAGGAGCAGCAAGGGGTCCTGTCTTGTTATTAACATTCAATGGACAGGATCAGCAAGGGGTCCTGTCTGGAAAGAGAGAGGGAGAGGGAAAGCTGGAGTGACAGAGACAGGGAAATGCCACCTCCTCCCCCAGAAACGTCGTGTGTTCCCTGTTGCAGTTCAGGAAAAGCTGCAGGCCGTTTCTGCACAGGGGGATCCCACAGGCAGCAATGTAATGCTATCCGGATGGGAACAGGGAGACACATTTCCTTCCCCAGCCTCATGCCTGCTGTAACCCTCCCTCTTCCCCCTCTCCCCCACCCCGGGCACCATGTGTGATCTGAGTCCGGACACATCCCCAGAAAGGCCTAAACTCCTTCTCTTCAAACCGGGAACAAGCTGCTGCTTCCTGGGGGAGACTTTTTGAAATCTCCGTCCCAGCATCGATTTTTACAAACCAGGTGTCCCCGGGAGGGTGTGACTGAAGCTTTTCTGCAGAGACTGGGAGCTGGGCACTGACTCCACACTGGAGACCCTCCCCTAACCCCCCCCCAAAGACCCTGTGTCTCTTCCTCACCCCCTACCCCCTGCCTCTGTTTCACTGTCTTTTCCTGTTTGCCTCAATCTCCCCCCTCTCTCTCTGTTGTAACGTAGGGACACATCCTAGAGAGACTGAATTCAAATGACTGTTCCACCTCCCAATTCATCGCCCTGCCTAAAACACCAGCATTATTCAGGAATTAGCACAAACTTTTACACACACTCACAGTTAGGACTTGGTAAAGGGCACCTGAGGGACAGGAAATGAGTCCAATCAGCACATTTTTAACAAATTAACTGGTTGTGGCACAGTATGAAACACTGCAGGGAATTTGTGCACAGCAAGATCCCACAAGTTGCAGCCAGCTCTGTTCAGCACTTTTTAAATGGGGCAATATTTACACAGAGAGAGAGAGGCCGCAAGCTGGAGAGGGACTAAGACAGTGAAGACCCCCGACCCCTTCAGAACCTCAGAAAGACTGAGCGCTTTGCAGTGAAAGAATGAATGTTTAAAATGCTCTCATTGTTAGTGAGTCACTTGCTTCACTGTCCCTGGATTCATTTTCGCAATTCGGCCTTTTCTAAAAGATGTGACTGGGAGCTGGGCAGATTCTACACATTGGAGACCCCCAGATCCTGTGTCTATTCACCACCCCCTCCTCTTGTTTTACTATCTCAGCCCCTCTGTTTCACCTCACTCACTCCCCCCTTTCTCTCTCTCTCTCTCTTCCCCCATTGGAGAGACCGAGGGGGAGAGAGGAGACTGAGAATTTGACAGTCAGAGATCGGTGAAGTGAATTAAATTGGCTGCCGGGCCTTTACCTTTCACCGTGACATGAATTGCTCTCAGACACGGGCCCTGTGCTCTTGGAATTAGACCCGGGTACAAGTTCCGGCCTTTTTAATTCCACGCCCCTGTGAGTGCTGGATAGAAAGGGCACTCTGGAAAGCTCCTGTCTCACCATCGACAAAATCCACACCACACTGGCCATCTTTTACATTTATAGTTCCACAATCACATCCCCCAGTCAATCAAATAGTTATTAGAGTTGCAACTAAGGCAATTCTGCACAGCAGGATCCCACGAGCAGTCACACAATGGAGGGGGACACCCCCAGACCCTGTGTCTCCTTCCCCTGCCCCCGAGCCCCCAACACCCCCACCCCCTCTCTGTCGAAGTCTCCCTCAATCTGTTCCTCTTTCTCTCTCTCTGCCCCCATCACTCCTCCCTCTGCACCCACCTCTCTCTCTGCCCCATTCAGCCCTCCCTCCTCACTCTCCTCTCTCTACCCCCATCAACACCTCCCTCCGCACCCAACTCTCTCTCTGCCCCCATCACCCCTCCCTCCTCACCCACCTCTCTCTCTGCCCCCATCACCCCTCCCTCCGCACCCACCTCTCTCTCTGCACTCATCATTCTCCCTCCGCACCCACCTCTCTCTCTGCCCCCATCACCCCTCCCTCCGCACCCACCTCTCTCTCTGCCCCCATCACCCCACTCTCCACACCCACCTCTCTCTCTGCCCCTATCACCCCACTCTCCACACCCACCTCTCTCTCTGCCCCCATCAAGCCTCCCTCTGCACCAACCTATCTCTCTGCCCCCATCAACCCACCCTCCTCACCCTCCTCTCTCTCTGCCCCCATCACGTCTCCCTCCGCACTCTCCTCTTTCTCTGCCCCCTTTATTTTGAAAGTGTGGTCACTGTTGGGGGGGGCAAGGAACAGGGCGGGGGTGGTGGAGACCATGTGTACACAGCAAGATCCCACTCACCACCTGCTCATGACCAGTTAAAAATGTATTGGCTGAGGATAGCGGGACAGTGAGTGGGGAATGGGCCTCACCCCCTCTCACTCCCCCCCAAACACCCTCCCCCACCCCCAATTAAAGTAACAACAAATCACGTTGGTTTTCTTATACATTTTATTGAAAGATGAATTATGGACAGAATTGGCTGGAGAGAGAGAGGGAGAGAGGGAACAAGCTGGAGAGACTGGGGGCAGCTCTCTCCCCACCCTCACCACCAGCCCACACCCTCAGATCTACATTAAACTCAATTGAAATGGCTGCTGCCCCTTCCATTTAACACAGGAAAGCCCGTGGCCCGGCCTGTCTGACACACACCGACATGACTCTGGGGGTGAGAAGAAGCCTTCGCACAGGCTCCGGGTTCTCATTTCAGGCCCCCTCCCTCTCCCTCTCCCTCTCCCTCTCTCTCTCTCTCTCTCTCTCTCCCCCTCTCCCTCTCCCTCTCCCTCTCTCTCTCTCTCTCTCTCTCTCCCCCTCTCCCTCTCCCTCTCCCTCTGTGTCCGGCTGCTTCACCCTCCATGAACCCATTTCTATCAAGTGTGGTCACTGATGCCGTTCAGGAAAGGCTGGCGGCCTCTTTGTTTTGTTTTTTTACACAGCAGGACCCCATGACATTCCCTATCTCCACACCTGCTGTGAAAGCCCCTCTCTCCCCGATTTCCCCGTGGGAATTCCCCAGTCTGGGGGCCATCCCCTCAGTTCCCTCCCTCCCCACCACCACAACCCCCTGAAAGGGCTGAAACTCAAACTGGGGAGCAGCTGGATTCTCTCAGGAGATATTTTCAAATCACTGCCTCGGGATTTCAGTTGGGGTCAAATCCCACTTTCTGGAAGGCCCTGACTGGGAGCTGGGCAGTGACTGCACACGAGGAGCCCTCTCTCTCTCCCCCCGGACCCTGTGTCTTCTCACCTACCCACACCAACTCCTCTCTGTTTTGTTATCTCTCCCCCTCTTTCCCCTGACCTCTCCTTTCTCTCTCTCTCATGTGGGGAAAGGCCACAGGCGCCTGTGGGCACAGCAAGATCAGGAGGATGGAGAGAGAGAGAGAGAAATCCACACACAGAAGCTGCGTAAACTGAATTAAAATGGTTCCCCCTGTCCACCCATCAGTCTCCAGAAGGTGCTAAACTCCCTGTCTTATTTTGGAATTATAACAAGCTTCTTAACAGCCTCAGGTTTCAGATTTTTAATCTCCTCTTTGTCACACACCAAAGGGTTAATGTGTTTGTGACTAATCGCAAGGCCGGGATATTTTAACCCCAGGGTTTCAAAATCCAGCACCCCATCATCTAACAGAAACCGCTTCATCGATGAACCAAAAACCAGGGTCCCTCCGAGATTAAAATTAAACCTCGGGGTCATAAAGAGACACAACTCACGTGGGTGGGTGGGGGGTGTGGAACAGGCCTGAGTCCATCCATCCAAGCTGGGGAAAAGCTCCTGCCCATGGATTCATAATCACATTGCAGTCTTCAAACTCCAAATTCCTGGGGAAAAGAGAGAGGGAAAAGAATTGACTAAAACACAAAGCAAGAACATTTCTAAACAAAATAGCACAGCAAGAGCCCAGAATTCCACCCCCCCCATACCGACCCCTTCACAGTTACACAACCTCTTAGCAACATCCAAATACAAAAATATCTCAGTTATAAACCAGAGGCTAAAACAGATTGAGAGACCTTTCCCATCCCCTGTGTTTCTCTCTGTATCTCTCTTCCTATCTCACTCACATCTCTGTCCCCCTCACTCATTCACTCTCTCACTCTGTGTCTCAGAGATGGAAATTAAACCTCGATTGGGGTAATAAACAGACACAACTCACGTGGGTGAAGCCTGTGGACCAGGCCTCAGTCTATCCCCCTCCCTCCGCACCCTCCTCTCTCTCTGCCTCCATCATCCCTCCCTCCGCACCCTCCTTCTTTCCCTCAATCTTTTATTTTGAAAGTGTGGTCACTCTTGTGGGGGGCAAGGAACAGGGCGGGGGGGGGTGGAGACCATGTGTACACAGCAAGATCCCACTACCCAACTGCTCATGACCAGTTAAAAATGTATTGGCTGAGGATAGCCGGACAGTGAGTGGGGATTGGGCCTCACCCCCTCTCTCTCCCCCCCCCAACATCCTCCCCCACCCCCAATTAAAGTAACGAGAAATTACATTGGTGTTTTTATACATTTTATTGAAAGATGAAATATGGACAGAATTGGCTGGAGAGAGAGAGGGTGAGAGGGAACAAGCTGGAGAGACAGAGACTGGGGGCAGCTCTCTCCCCACCCTCAGCACCAGCCCGCACCCTCAGATCTACATTAAACTCAATTGAAATGGCTGCTGCCCCTTCCATTTAACCCAGGAAAGCCCGTGGCCCGGCCTGTCTAACACACACCGACATGACTCTGGGGGTGAGAAGAAGCCTTCGCACAGGCTCCGGGTTCTCATTTCAGGCCCTCTCCCTCTACCTCTCCCTCTCTCTCTGTGTCTGACTGCTTCACCCTCCATGAACCCATTTCTATCAAGTGTGGTCACTGATGCAGTTCAGGAAAGGCTGGCGGCCTCTTTGTTTTATTTTTTTACACAGCAGGATCCCATGACTTTCCCTATCTCCATACCTGCTGTGACACATCCTAGAGAGACTGAATTCAAATGACTGTTCCACCTCCCAAGTCATCGCCCTGCCTAAAACACCAGCATTATTCAGGAATTAGCACAAACTTTTACACACTCTCACAGTTAGGACTTGGTAAAGGGCTCCTGAGGGACAGGAAATGAGGCCAATCAGCACATTTTTAATAAATTAACTGGTTGTGGCACAGTATGAAACACTGCAGGGAATTTGTGCATAGCAAGATCCCACAGGGTGCAGCCACCTCTGCTCAGCACTTTTTAAATGGGGCAATATTTACACAGAGAGAGGCAGCAAGTTGGAGAGGTACTAAGACAGTGAAGATCCCTGAACCCGTCAGAACCTCAGAAAGACTGAGCGCTTTGCAGTGAAAGAATGAATGTTTAAAATGCTCTCATTCTTAGTGAGTCACTTGCTTCACTGTCCCTGGATTCATTTTCGCAATTCAGACTTTTCTAAAAGATGTGACTTGGAGCTGGGCAGATTCTACAAACTGGAGACCCCCAGATCCTGTGTGTATTCACACCCCCAACTCTTGTTTTGCTACCTCAGCTCCTCTGTTTCAACCCTCTCTCTATCTCACTCGCTTACCCAGCTTTCTTTCCCTCTCTCCCTGCCTCTCTTCCTCTGAGAATCTAGTCTACAAACACCAGGCAGCCATTTTAGGTTTGTTCACAGTGGCCATTTTATGTCCCCACAGGAATGGGACACTTAGGACAGAGTTGACTCATGTAACATTAGTATTTTAAACGTGACAGAGACACAGGTATGGAGACAGAAATTCCACGTGTATTCCCTGGAATATTGAAGGATCCGGGCCTTCAGTCCCACACTTTGCTGTTGTGAATTTGAATTCTGAATTTTCTAAAACTGAATCTGGAAGTAAAAACCCCCGGGATGGAATGATTGACATTCTTTCTGCTGCTGCAAAGCCCGTGTCTGTGTCTGTTTCTCAGTATTTATTAACTATTTAATATAATAGTTTAGAATGCCACAAGTTTGCCATAATGTCTGGAAATGTCTTTTAAATGGGGCAATATTTACACAGAGAGAGAGAGGCAGCAAGCTGGAGAGGGACTAAGACAGTGAAGACCCCCGAACCCTTCAGAACCTCAGAAAGACTGAGCGCTTTGCAGTGAAAGAATGAATGTTTAAAATGCTCTCATTGTTAGTGAGTCACTTGCTTCACTGTCCCTGGATTCATTTTCACAATTCAGCCTTTTCTAAAAGATGTGACTGGGAGCTGGGCAGAGTCTACACATTGGAGACCCCCAGATCCTGTGTCTATTCACCACCCCCTCCTCTTGTTTTACTTTCTCAGCCCCTCTTTTTCACCTCACTCACTCCCCCCTTTCTCGCTCTCTCTCACTTCCCCCATTGGAGAGACCGAGGGGGAGAGAGGAGACTGAGAATTTGACAGTCAGAGATCGGTGAAGTGAATTAAATTGGCTGCCGGGCCTTTACCTTTCACCGTGACATGAATTGCTCTCAGACACGGGCCCTGTGCTCTTGGTGAATTAGACCCGGATACAAGTTCCGGCCTTTTTAATTCCACGCCCCTGTGAGTGCTGGATAGAAAGGGCACTCTGGAAAGCTCCTGTCTCACCATCGACAAAAATCCACACCACACTGGCCATCTTTTACATTTATAGTTCCACAATCACATCCCCCAGTCAATCAAATAGTTATTAGAGTTGCAACTAAAGCAATTCTGCACAGCAGGATCCCACGAGCAGTCACACAATGGAGGGGGACACCCCCAGACCCTGTGCCTCCTTCCCCTGCCTCCGAGCCCCCAACACCCCCACCCCCTCTCTGTCGAAGTCTCCCTCAATCTGTTCCTCTTTCTCTCTCTCTGCCCCCATCACTCCTCCCTCTGCACCCACCTCTCTCTCTGCCCCATTCAGCCCTCCCTCCGCACCCACCTCTTCTCTGCCCTCATCACTCCTCCCTCTGCACCCACCTCTCTCGCTGCCCTCATCACTCCTCCCTCTGCACCCACCTCTCTCTCTGCACCCATCACCCCTCCCTCCGCACCCTCCTCTCTCTGCCCTCATCACTCCTCCCTCTGCACCCACTTCTCTCGCTGCCCCCATCACCCCTCCCTCCGCACCCACCTCTCTCTCTGCACCCATCACCCCTCCCTCCGCACCCACCTCTCTCTCTGCACCCATCACCCCTCCCACCGCACCCTCCTCTCTCACTGCCCCCATCACCCGTCCCTCCGCACCCACCACTCTCTCTGCCCCATCACCCCTCCCTCCGCAACCACCTCTCTCTCTGCCCCCATCACCCCTCCCTCCGCACCCACCTCTCTCTCTGCTCCCATCAACCCCTCCCTCCACACTCTCCTCTCTCTGCCCCCATCAACACCTCCCTCCGCACCCACCTCTCTCTCTGCCCCCATCAACCCCTTCCTCCGCACGCACATCTCTATCTGCCCCCATCACCCCTCCCTCCGCACCCACCTCTCTATCTGCCCCCATCACCCCTCCCTCCGCACCCAACTCTCTCTCTGCCCCCATCACCCCACCCTCCGCACCCACCTCTCTCTCTGCCCCCATCACCCCTCCCTCCGCACCCACCTCTCTCTCTGCCCCCATCACCCCTCCCTCCGCACCCACCTCTCTCTATGCCCCCATCAACCCTCCTTCCGCAACCTCCTCTCTCTCTGCCCCCATCACCCCACCCGCCGGACCCACCTCTCTCTCTGCCCCAATCAACCCTCCCTCCGCAACCTCCTGTCTCTCTGCCCCCATCACCCCACCCTCCGCACCCACCTCTCTCTCTGCCCCCATCAACCCTCCCTCCGCACCCACCTCTCTCTCTGCCCCTATCACCCCTCCCTCTGCACCCACCTCTCTCTATGTCCCCATCAACCCTCCCTCTGCAACCTCCTCTCTCTCTGCCCCCATCAACCCTTCCTCTGCACTCTCCTCTTTCTCTGCCCCCTTTATTTTGAAAGTGTGGTCACTGTTGTGGGGGGCAAGGAACAGGGCGGTGGGGGTTGGAGACCATGTGTACACAGCAAGATCCCACTCACCAACTGCTCATGACCATTTGAAAATGTATTGGCTGAGGATAGCGGGACAGTGAGTGGGGAATGGGCCTCATCCCCTCTCTCTCCCCCCCCAACAACCTCCCCCGCCCCCAATTAAAGTAACGACAAATTACATTGGTGTTTTTATACATTTTATTGAAAGATGAATTATGGGCAGAATTGGCTGGAGAGAGAGAGGGAGAGAGGGAACAAGCTGGAGAGACAGAGACTGGGGGCTGCTCTCCCCCCACCCTCACCACCAGCCCGCACCCTCAGATCTACATTAACCTCAATTGAAATGGCTGCTGCCCCTTCCATTTAACCCAGGAAAGCCTGTGGCCCGGCCTGTCTAACACACACCGACATGACTCTGGGGGTGAGAAGAAGCCTTTGCACAGACTCCGGGTTCACATTTCAGGCCCTCTCCCTCTTCCTCTCCCTCTCCCTCTCCCTCTCCCTCTCCCTCTCTCTCTCTCTCTGTGTCCGACTGCTTCACCCTCCATGAACCCATTTCTATCAAGTGTGGTCACTGATGCAGTTCAGGAAAGGCTGGCGGCCTCTGTGTTTTATTTTTTTACACAGCAGGACCCCATGACTTTCCCTATCTCCACACCTGCTGTGAAAGCCTCTCTCTCCCCGCCTTCCCAGTGGGAATTCCCCAATCTGGGGGCCATCCCCTCAGTTCCCTCCCTCCCCACCACCACAACTCCCTGAAAGGGCTGAAACTCAAACTGGGGAGCAGCTGGATTCTCTCAGGAGACATTTTCAAATCACGGCCTTGGGATTTAAGTTGGGGTCAAATCCCACTTTCTGGAAGGCCCTGACTGGGAGCTGGGCAGTGACTGCACACGAGGAGCCCTCTCTCTCTCTCCCCCCGGACCCTGTGTCTTCTCACCTACCCACACCAACTCCGCTCTGTTTTGTTATCTCTTCCCCTCTTTCCCCTGACCTCTCCTTTCTCTCTCTCTCATGTGGGGAAAGGCCACAGGCCACTGTGGTCACAGCAAGATCAGGAGGATGGAGAGAGAGAGAGAGAAATCCACACACAGAAGCTGCGTAAACTGAATTAAAATGGTTCCCCCTGTCCACCCATCAGTCTCCAGAAGGTGCTAAACTCCCTGTCTTAATTTGGAATTATAACAAGATTCTAAACAGCCTCAGGTTTCAGATTTTTAATCTCCTCTTTGTCACACTCCAAAGGGTTAATGTGTTTGTGACTTTTCGCAAGGCCGGGATATTTTAACCCCAGGGTTTCAAAATCCAGCACCCCATCATCTAACAGAAACCGCTTCATCGATGAACCAAAAACCAGGGACCCTCCGAGATTAAAATTAAACCTCGGGGTCATAAAGAGACACAACTCACGTGGGTGGGTGGGGGGCTGTGGAACAGGCCTGAGTCCATCCATCCAAGCTGGGGAAAAGCTCCTGCCCATGGATTCATAGTCACATTGCAGTCTTCAAACTCCAAATTCTTGGGGAAAAGAGAGAGGGAAAAGAATTGACTAAGACACAAAGCAAGAACATTTCTAAACAAAATAGCACAGCAAGAGCCCAGGATTCCACCCCCACACACAACCCCTCCCCTTCACAGTTACACAATTCCTGAGCAACATCCAAATACAAAATTATCCCAGTTATAAACCAGAGGCTAAAACAGATTGAGAGACCTTTCCCATCCCCTGTGTTTCTCTCTGTATCTCTCTTCCTATCTCACTCACATCTCTGTCCCCCTCTCTCTCTCTCTGTCTCTCAGAGATGAAAATTAAACCTCGACTGGGGTAATAATCAGACACAGTTCATGTGGGTGAAGCCTGTGGACCAGGCCTCAGACTATCACCCTCTGGAAGAAGCTCCTTGTCCTTGTCCCTGACTTTCCCTCTATGGATCCTCACATTCCAGTTTTCAGAATACAAATTTCTCAGTAGAAAAAGAGATAAATTTTGTTGAAAGGACAAAAGCAAGGACATTTAACTGCATAAATTGAATTAAAATGCTTCCCCCTGTCCCCCCCGCCATCAGACTCCAGAAGTTGCTAAACTCCCTCTTTCAGTTTGGGAAGAGGCTGCTCATTCCTTTGGGACACTTTTTAATATTACCATCCAAGGATTTATTTTAAAATCTCATTCTATCTCAGAGGATGTGAGTGGAGGTGGCTTGTGACTACACACTGGAGACCATCAGACCCTGTCTCTCTTTCCCACAACCTCTCCTGTTTTTACACCTCCACTCCCGTCGGCCTCCCTCTCTCTCCCTGTTTCAATCACTCCCTCCCTTTTCTCTCTCTGCTCCTGTCTCTCACATTCAGGGTAAAGATGGATGTTCCTATCTAGGCCCTTGTCCCTGTCCTCTCTTTCTGCATCCCTCTTTCTCGCTCGTTCTCTCTCTCCATCTTTCTATTTTCCTTCCCCCTGTCTCATGTGCTCTGCATTGAAATAATAGATGAAATGTTCCTGTCTCCCCATTTCAAATAATGACAAATCACATTGCTGTTTCTGGTCAGTTTTTGTTGATTAAAGTTTAAAATGGGCACAAAGAGAGCTGGAGAGAGAGAGAGGGAGAGAGAAAAGCTGGAGGGAGAAAGACACAGAAAATCACACAGGTAAAACTAAATTCAGAATCTCAGTAAACTGAACAGTAATGGCCCCTGTGAATCTGATTGAACAGATTCCACTTCATCGCACTGTCTCCCCACCTGTCTTATTTAGCAATCATAACAAGCTTTTAAACAGCTTCAGATGTCAGATTTTAAATCTCCTCTTTGTCACACACCTCAATGAAATACAATGAAATATTTCATCAAATCACAACCTCACCTAAATTCCAGTGTAAAGCTTCATCCACACTGTTCAACAAACACACCCAAACCAAATACAGTATGGGGTTCGATAGAGTGTAACATTCCCTCTGCTCTGTCCCATCAAACAGGCCCAGGAACATCATTGGCCACCTATCTGCCCACTCTACCAACTTGTAAATGTCCTTTTGATGCTCTACACTGTCCCCCTCTCTGTTTATCATTCTCCCAAGTTTTGTGCCATCCACAAACTCTGAAATGGTCCCCTGCACACCAATATCTCAATGATTTATATACAGCAGGGAAATCCAGGGTTCCAATAATGACCCCTGGGGAACTCCACTACAATCCTACATCCAGCCGGAAAAATATCCGTGAACTCTCTGTTTCCTATCCATCAGCCAATTCTGTATCCACATTTCGCTGGTCTGACTCGTCTGCCTATTCTCGGGAGCCTGAAAAAATTTTCCATTCAGCTTTATATCCAATTTTGGCTCAAAAGAAGCTGGGAGAGGGAGAGAGAGAGAGAGAGAGAGAGAGAGAGGGCGAGATAGATGGGATGAAAGAGGTACAGAGATAGAAAGAGAGACAAGGCGAGAGGGAGAGAGATGGGGGCGACAGAGAGAGGAGCAGAGCAACGGAGGAAAGGAGTGAGAGAGAGGGAGAGATAGCCGGAATGAGAGATAGAGAGACAGAACGACGGAGAGACAGGGTGAGAGAGAAAGAGAGCTGGTGCGAGCGAGTGAGATAGAGAGAAGAGATAAAATGAAAGGAAAAGGGATGAGGTGAGAGAGAGAGAGGTGAAGAGAGGGGAGCGAGTGTAGGGTAAAGTGATGGGGTGAGAGAGAGAAACAGAGAAATGTGGTAGAGTGGCAGAGAGATGGGGTGGGAGAGGGAGAGAATGAAAATGACGGTGAGAGAAGGAGAAAGTGTAGGGGGAAACTGAAAATGTTCAGAAATTAGTTAACATTATTGAGTGTAAAGAACAATATCCTGTGAGACATCCCTTCTCCATCTTTAAATTGGAGGGAGATCCTTTCACCATCTTTAAAATGGGGGGAGACCTCTTCCTCAACTTGTGATGTGGAAGTGCTGGAATCTAATCGAGGGGTTTGTGGGGTTTGTATATAGAATAATGGATACCCAGGAGTCAGTTACAGACTGGAATCTAATCGAGGGGTTTGTGGGGTTTACATATAGAATAATAGATACCAAGGATTGAGTTACAGACTGGAATCTAATTGAGGTGTTCAGGGGGTTTATATATATTATAATAATTACCCGGGAGTAAGTTACAGGTGGGAATCTAATCGAGGTGTCAGGGGGTTTATATACAGAATAATAGATACCAAGGATTGACTTACAGACTGGAATCTAATCGAGGGGTTCAGGGGGTTTATATATAGAATAACAGATACCCGGGAGTGAGTTACAGACTGGAATCTAATGGAGGGGTTTGGGGTGGTTTCTATATAGAATAACAGACACCCGGCAGTGAGTTACAGACTGGAATCTAACGGAGGGGTTCGTGGTAGTTTATATATAGAATAACAGTCACCCGGCAGTGAGCTACAGACTGGAATCTAACGGAGGGGTTCGTGGTAGTTTATATATAGAATAACAGTCACCCGGCAGTGAGTTACAGACTGGAATCTAATGGAGGGGTTTGGGGTGGTTCATATATAGAATAACAGATGCCCGGGAGTCAGTTACAGGCTGAAATTTAATCGAGGGGTTCGGGGTGGTTTATATATAAATCATGTAGATATAATATATATCGAATAAAAGATATCCGGGAGTGAGTTA
The DNA here is from genome assembly GCF_964194155.1 of Cetorhinus maximus. Classification (NCBI taxonomy): domain Eukaryota; kingdom Metazoa; phylum Chordata; class Chondrichthyes; order Lamniformes; family Cetorhinidae; genus Cetorhinus; species Cetorhinus maximus. Next base: position 156,100 of record NW_027596523.1, read on the forward strand.
CAGAACGGAATCTCAGCGAGGGGATTGAGGGGTTTATATATAGAATAATAGATAACGGGAGAGAGTTACAGACTGGTATCTAATTGAAGGGTGCAGGGGTTTTATACATAGAATAATAGATACCCGGGAGTGAGTTACAGACTGGAATCTAATCGAGGGGTTCAGGGGGTTTATATATCGAATCATAGACACCCGGGATTGAGTTACAGGCTGGAATTTAATTAAAGGGTGCAGGGAGTTTATATATAGAATAATCGATACCCGGGATTGAGTTACAGACTGGAATCTAATCGAAGGGTTCAGGGGCTTTATATATAGAATAATAGATACCCGGGATTGAGTTACAGGCTGGAATCTAATTGAGGGGTTCAGGGGGTTTATATATAGAATAATAGATACCCGGGATTGAGTTACAGACTGGAATCTAATCGAGGGGTTCAGGGGGTTTATATATAGAATCATAGATACCCGGGATTGAGTTACAGATGGCAATCTAATCCAGGGGTTCGGGGGGGGTTTATATATAGAATAATAGATACCCGGGATTGAGTTACAGACTGCAATCTAATCGAGGGGTTCGGGGAGTTTATATATAGAATAATCGATACCCGGGATTGAGTTACAGACTGCAATCTAATCGAGGGGTTCAGTGGGTTTATATATAGAATAATAGATATGCGGGAGTGAGTTACAGCCTGGAATCTAATAGAGGGAATCAGTGGGTTTATATAGAGAATAATAGATACCCGGGATTGAGTTACAGGCTGGAATCTAATTCAGGGGTGCAGGGGGTTTATATATAGAATAATAGATACCCGGGATTGAGTAACAGACTGGAATCAAGAACAGTTGAAAATATCATTTTTCTTGTGATGTGCTGAAGTGCAGGTTACAGAGGCTGATTCATGGAATGGGTAGTGTGAGTTTTTAACCAGCTTTATCCCAAATATCAAATTTAACTGGAACTATTTGATGTTTTCTTAGTCTTGACACAAATAGATAGGGACTCTTTGGACCCTCACTGTTTGCAGCTTTTCACCATTTATAAGTTAACCTGTTCCATCCTTTTTAAAGTGGGCAGCCACACATTTGCCTACAATGAAATCCATCTTTCACTATTTCACCCATTCACTTAAGGTGTACATATCTCTTTGGAATTTGCAGTGCAGGTTACAGATTGGATTGGAACTTTCTGCTTTCTGAATCATTAGCCAAGTTTCACAGAGTTAAACATCAAAACTGACATTCAGAAACAGGAGAGGGCCCCACAACTTCAATTCTGTGATTCACTGGTATCTCATGATCTGTATCTTACAATATCTCTGCCCCCTTCATGTCTCTGAAGACTTGGGAAAGTGTTTCAGACATTGGGGAACCATTTCTCTCTCTCGGGATATTTCCTTTGAAGCATTTCATTGTCTCGGGATATTTACAATAAACGGCTTCTTCAAAGGACATCATTAAAATTCACTCTTTAATCAACCAAATCCTGATGCCCATTCAGACTCCCTGGCCCTACATCCTATTGTTTCAAAGCTAACTTACATTTGACAATGTAGGAATGTGTGAATGCAAACACTTTCTTCACACGTTTCCACAATACTAAGGCTCACACTATTCAGGGTGAAATTTTCAAGACAACATTCATCAACTGACAGATTTCCAGCTCCAAATAGAAGCTTCAAGATACAGAAAGTGGTACAGAAATGAAACATCCGATTTATCTGAATCTGCATCCGTTATTGGACAGCGTGGGGTTAGATAGGAATTAAAGTTGTTATTAAATTGTCCCCATCAAACGCTGCCAGAACAGGTACAGCATGGGGTTTGATACAGAGTAAAGCTCCCTCAACACTTAAGTTATTAGGTTAAAAAGCCTCATTCTCCTTTGAATTAGATTTCAAAATAAATACAGTGTTCAAATTAAAAGTTCATCAGCTGGAGAAAATGGTAAAGCTCCAAATATTTTTCAACGTGCCTGGGTATAAACAACATTGTCCTGTCATATCGTTTATCCATGGAATCTAATCGAGGGATTTTGGGGATTTATATACAGAATAACATACCCGGGAGTGAGTTACAGACTGGAATCTAATCGAGGGGTTCGGGGTAGTTTATATATGTAATAACAGACACCCGGGAGTGAGTTACAGACTGGAATCTAATCGAGGGGTTCGGGGTAGTTTATATATGTAATAACAGACACCCGGGAGGGAGTTACAGACTGGAATCTAATAGAGGTGTTTGGTGGGTTTATATATAGTGCCAATGTCACATTCCTGAGGAGTCAACTCTGTCAGAAATGTCCCAGTGCTGTGGGGACATAATATGGCCTCAGTGAACAAACCTAAAAGGCTGACTGGTGTTTGTGTCATTTATATAGATTCTGAGAGAGAGGAAGAGAGAGAGAGAGAGGAGAAGAGAGAGACTCACATCGAGAGGGAGACCGAGAGACAGAGATGGAAGGAAGGATAGTTATCATAGTACATTGGAAGAGGAAGATTCCATTTCTCCCCGCACACTGTTTCCGACATTCAATGAGATCCTGACTGATCCCTGATCTAACTACATATCTCTTTACACCTTCTTCTAACAAAAATCTATCAACCTCAGATTGAAACATGAACAAGAGACTTTGCATCAGTTGCCGTTTGCAGAAGATTGTTTCAAACTAAAGCTTTGACTACACTGTTCATCAAACACTCCCAACCCAAATACAGTATGGGGTTCGATACAGAGTCAAATTACCTCTGCTCTTTCCAAGAAATTTTTAATTGTAGATTTTTATTTTTAATTTTGGGATAACAGGACTGAAATTGTACGGCATCCCAGTGTGAGATTTAAACTCCTGTTTATTTCAATCTTTAGCTCAGGAATTCACAGTAAAACATGCAGAGAATTGAAACCTTTCTCATACAGTTGCCTGTTTGTTAGAGTGTTGGTATATTCCGTCTTTCTCTTGCGTTTTCACTTGTCTGAAGAAATTGAATTGTTGACATTGGATAATCATCCCTTTCTCATGAAAATGTAAACTCCTGGGAAACTGCAACAGACACAATCTAATGCAGTGAGCAAAATCCTGCACCTTTATTCATCAATCCCATTTCCTATCTCTGTAGAAACTCCCTTCCACTGACAGATTGTGAGATCCATACTCAATCTCAAAAACCACCACAGAAAAGTGACTGCTTATTTTAAACAGTGAATCTGAACTATTTGAAGTTATGACTCAGACACAGAATCGCAGAAATTTTGACTCTGTGGGATGAAAATTAACAGAATAACTTTGCAACATACAGGGAACATCAATAGGATTTGACCATTTGATCAAGTCACCCCTGATGCTATTAAATTTCAGGGAATACAACCCGAGTTTGTGCAATCTCACTTTGCAATTTAACCCTTGGAATCCAGGTCTCATTCTGACAAAGCTGTGATGCACTCGAACTGTCTAAACTGTCCCTGGAGTGTCGGATTAACCCGGGTCACTCACATACACCCAGGTCAGGTTCAAGACTCACCTGTCTCACTCACTGAGACGCTCCTGTATCACTGGCCTTATTGTAGTCGGATGCCGCGTTGAGAGCAGGACAGGTAGACGGGATTAGGATGACTGCTCATGTGGAGGGTAAACATGAGGAATCTAACAGAGAATCAGAACAGATCAGGGAGAATCAAACAAGGAAACTGATGTTCAATTCATTAGGCCTGATTTGTGGATTGTTATTGTTTTGGGCGAGAATGTTGCCAACAAACATTCCCAGAGATGATGCAGCAGGGGCTAGAGACAGAGTAAAGCTCCCTCGATACTGTCCCCATCAAACACTCCCAGGACAGGTACAGCACGGCGTTAGATACAGAGTAAAGCTCCCGCTACACTGTGGCCATCATGCACTCCAAGGGTAGGTATAGCACGGGGTTAGATACAGAATAAAGCTCCCTCTACACTGTCCCCATCAAACACTCCCAGGTCAAGTACAGCACGGGGTTAGATACAGAGTAAAGCTCCCTTGATACTGTAACCATCAAACACTCCCAGGACAGGTGCAGCACGGGGTTAGATACAGAGTAAAGCTCCCTCGATATTGTCCCAATCAAACACTCCCAGGACAGGTACAGCACGGGGTTAGAAACAGAGTAAAGGTCACTCGATACTGTCCCCATCAAACACTCCCAGGACAGGTACAGCACGGGGTTAGATACAGAGTAAAGGTCACTCGATACTGTCCCCATCAAACACTCCCAGGACAGGTACAGCACGGGGTTAGATACAGAGTAAATTTCCCTCTAACCTGTCCCCATCAAACACTCCCAGGACTGGTTCAGCACGGGGTTAGATACAGAGTAAAGCTCCATCTACACCGTCCCCATCAAACACTCCCAGGGCAGGTACAGCACAGCGTTAGATACAGAGTAAAGCTCCCTCTACACTGTCCCCATCAAACACTCCCAGGACAGGTACAGCAAGGGTTAGATACAGAGTAAAGCTCCCTCTACACTGTCCCCATCAAACACTTCCAGGACAGATACAGTACAGGGTTAGATACAGAGTAAAGCTCCCTCTATACTGTGCCCATCAAACACTCCCAGGACAGGTACAGCACGGAGTTAGATACAGAGTAAAGCTCCCTCTATACTGTGCCCATCAAACACTCCCAGGACAGGTACAGCACGGGGTTAGAAACAGAGTAAAGGTCACTCGATACTGTCCCCATCAAACACTCCCAGGACAGGTACAGCACGGGGTTAGATACAGAGTAAAGCTCCCTCTATACTGTCCCCAACTAACACTCCCAGGACAGGTACAGCACAGGGTTATATATAGAATTAAGCTCCCTCCATACTGTTCCCATCAAACACTCGCAGAGAGAAATAGAGACTGAGATACGGGTTAAGAAAGGATCTCCATCCTCCCTCACCAACTCTCTCTCATCATTAACTGGAGAGAATATGGGAATGAGAGAGCACGGGGGGTGGTGGTGGGTGCGATGGTGCAGAGATAGTTTGGGGGGTGGGAGAGAAAGCGTGGGGTTGGCAGAGAGGGTGTGGGCCAAGATGATGATCAGAGAGAGAGTGCATGTGAGAGACAGAGATTGTGTGTGTGAGAGAGAGATGGTGTGTGTGCATGGGAGATTGTGCGTGCAAGAGATAGAGTGTGAGAGCGAGCATGTGAGAGGGATTGTGAAAGAGCGATTGCTTGTGAAAGGGAGAGAGTGAGAGAGAGTTTGAGTGAGAGGGTGAGAGAGTGCGAATGAGAGTGAGAGAGCTTTTGGGTGAGAGGTTTGGAGTGATAGGGAGGGAGAGTTGGGGTGAGAGAGTGGGGAAGGGAGGAAGAGAGGTTAGGGGTGAGAGGGAGAGAGGGTTGGGGTGAGAGAGAGAGTGAGTTGGGGTATGAGGGTGGGAGGTTTGGAGTGAGAGGGAGAGACTGTTGGGGTGAGAGGGAGAGAGAGTTGGGGTAAGTGGGAGAGCGGGTTGTGGTGAGAGGGAGAGAGGGTTGCATTGAGAGGGAGAGAAGTTTGGGGTGAGTGGGAGAGAGTTTTGGTGAGAGTTAGAGAGGGTTGTGCTGTGAGGTTGAGAGAGTTGGGGTGAGAGGGAGAGAGTGTTGGGGTGAGAGGGAGAGAACGATGGGGTGAGAGGGAGAGAGGTTTGGGGTGAGAGGGAGAGAAGGATGGGGTGAGAGGGAGAGAGGGTTGGGTGAGAGGGAGAGAGGGTTGGTGTAAGAGGGAATGAGGAGTTGGTGAGAGTGAGAGAGAGTTGGGTGGAGAGGGTGAGAGAGTGGGGATGAGAGTGAGAGAGCTTTTGGGTGAGTGGTTCGGGGTGATAGGGAGAGAGTGTTGGGGTAGGAGGTAGAGTGGGTGGGAGTGATAGGGAGAGAGAATTGGGGAGATTGGGAGAGAGAGTTGGGGTGAGAGGGAGATAATGTTGGGGTGAGAGGGAGACAGTGTTGGGGTGAGAGGGAGACAGTGTTGGGGTGAGAGGGAGACAGTGTTGGGGTGAGAGGGAGACAGTGTTGGGGTGAGAGGGAGACAGTGTTGGGGTGAGAGGGAGACAGTGTTGGGGTGAGAGGGAGACAGTGTTGGGGTGAGAGGGAGACAGTGTTGGGGTGAGAGGGAGACAGTGTTGCGGTGAGAGGGAGACAGTGTTGCGGTGAGAGGGAGACAGTGTTGGGGTGAGAGGGAGACAGTGTTGGGGTGAGAGGGAGACAGTGTTGGGGTGAGAGGGAGACAGTGTTGGGGTGAGAGGGAGACAGTGTTGGGGTGAGAGGGAGAGAGTGTTGGAGTGAGAGGGAGAGAGAGTGGGGATGAGATGGTGAGTTGGTTGGTGTGAGAGGGTGAATGGGGTGTGTTGAGAGGTAGAGAGGGTTGGAGTGAGAGGGAATGAGGGTTGGGGTGAGAGGGAGAGAATATTGGGGTGAGAGGGACAGAGTGTTAGGGTGAGAGGTAGATTATGTTGGGGTGAGATGGAGAGAGTGTTGGGGTGAGAGGGAGAGTGGGTTGGGGTGAGAGGGAGAGTGGGTTGGGGTGAGAGGGAGAGTGGGTTGGGGTGTGAGGGAGAGTGGGTTGGGGTGAGAGGGAGAGTGGGTTGGGGTGAGAGGGAGAGTGGGTTGGGGTGAGAGGGAGAGTGGGTTGGGGTGAGAGGGAGAGTGGGTTGGGGTGAGAGGGAGAGTGGGTTGGGGTGAGCGGGAGAGTGGGTTGGGGTGAGAGGGAGAGTGGGTTGGGGTGAGAGGGTGAGTGGGTTGGGGTGAGAGGGAGAGAGGGTTGGGGTGAGAGGGAGAGTGGGCTGGGGACTGCGATTACTGCCAGTGTTTTGGGGGTTTGTGTGAGATCAGGGTTTGGAACTGGAGTAACACAACCAACAGGGGAAAGAAATATAAATTTATTATTAAGCCAAAAATAAAGACAGGCCCTTGTTGAGACCATGTCTGTCCTGGGATTAACCCTCAGTGGACAGGAGCAGCAAGGGGTACTGTGTTGTTATTAACATTCAATGGACAGGATCAGCAAGGGGTCCTGTCTGGAAAGAGAGAGGGAGAGGGAAAGCTGGAGTGACAGAGACAGGGAAATGCCACCCCCTCCCCCAGAAACGTCGTGTGTTGGCTGTTGCAGTTCAGGAAAAGCTGCAGGCCGTTTCTGCACAGGGGGATCCCACAGGCAGCAATGTAATGCTATCCGGATGGGAACAGGGAGACACATTTCCTTCCCCAGCCTCATGCCTGCTGTAACCCTCCCTCTTCCCCCTCTCCCCCCCACCCCGGGCACCATGTGTGCTCTGAGTCCGGACACATCCCCAGAAAGGCCTAAACTCCTTCCCTTCAAACCGGGAACAAGCTGCTGCTTCCTGGGGGAGACTTTTTGAAATCTCCGTCCCAGCATCGATTTTTACAAACCAGGCGTCCCCGGGAGGGTGTGACTGAGGCTTTTCTGCAGAGACTGGGAGCTGGGCACTGACTCCACACTGGAGACCCTCCCCTAACCCCCCCCAGACCCTGTGTCTCTTCCTCACCCTCAACCCCCTGCCTCTGTGTCACTGTCTTTTCCTGTTTCCCTCAATCTCCCCCCTCTCTCTCTGTTGTAACGTAGGGACACATCCTAGAGAGACTGAATTCAAATGACTGTTCCACCTCCCAATTCATCGCCCTGCCTAAAACACCAGCATTATTCAGGAATTAGCACAAACTTTTACACACTCTCACAGTTAGGACTTGGTAAAGGGCTTCTGAGGGACAGGAAATGAGTCCAATCAGCACATTTTTAATAAATTAACTGGTTGTGGCAGAGTATGAAACACTGCAGGCAATTTGTGCACAGCAAGATCCCACAGGGTGCAGCCAGCTCTGCTCAGCACTTTTTAAATGGGGCAATAGTTACACAGAGAGAGAGAGGCAGCAAGTTGGAGAGGGACTAAGACAGTGAAGACCCCCGACCCCTTCAGAACCTCAGAAAGACTGAGCGCTTTGCAGTGAAAGAATGAATGTTTAAAATGCTCTCATTGTTAGTGAGTCACTTGCTTCACTGTCCCTGGATTCATTTTCGCAATTCGGCCTTTTCTAAAAAATGTGACTGGGAGCTGGGCAGATTCTACACATTGGAGACCCCCAGATCCTGTGTCTATTCACCACCCCCTCCTCTTGTTTTACTATCTCAGCCCCTCTGTTTCACCACACTCACTCCCCCCTTTCTCTCTCTCTCTCTCTTCCCCCATTGGAGAGACCGAGGGGGAGAGAGGAGACTGAGAATTTGACAGTCAGAGATCGGTGAAGTGAATTAAATTGGCTGCCGGGCCTTTACCTTTCACCGTGACATGAATTGCTCTCAGACACGGGCCCTGTGCTCTTGGTGAATTAGACCCGGGTACAAGTTCCGGCCTTTTTAATCCCACGCCCCTGTGAGTGCTGGATAGAAAGGGCACTCTGGAAAGCTCCTGTCTCACCATCGACAAAATCCACACCACACTGGCCATCTTTTACATTTATAGTTCCACAATCACATCCCCCAGTCAATCAAATAGTTATTAGAGTTGCAACTAAGGCAATTCTGCACAGCAGGATCCCACGAGCAGTCACACAATGGAGGGGGACACCCCCAGACCCTATGTCTCCTTCCCCAGCCCTCGAGCCCCCAACACCCCCACCCCCTCTCTGTCGAAGTCTCCCTCAATCTGTTCCTCTTTCTCTCTCTCTGTCCCCATCAACCCTCCCTCCACAACCTCCTCTCTCTCTGCCCCCATTACCCCTCCCTCCGCACCCACCTCTCTCTCTGCCCCAATCACCCCACCCTCCACACCCACCTCTCTCTCTGCCACCATCAACCCTCCCTCTGCACCAACCTATCTCTCTGCCCTCATCAACCCACCCTCCTCTCTCTCTGCCCCCATTACCCCTCCCTCCGCACCCACCTCTCTCTCTGCCCCAATCACCCCACCCTCCACACCCACCTCTCTCTCTGCCACCATCAACCCTCCCTCTGCACCAACCTATCTCTCTGCCCCCATCAACCCTCCCTCCTCACCCTCCTCTCTCTCTGCCCTCATCAACCCACCCTCCGCACTCTCCTCTTTCTCTGCCCCCTTTATTTTGAAAGCATGGTCACTGTTGGGGGGGGGCAAGGAACAGGGCGGGGGGGGGGTGGAGACCATGTGTACACAGCAAGATCCCACTACCCAACTGCTCATGACCAGTTAAAAATGTATTGGCTGAGGATAGCGGGACAGTGAGTGGGGAATGGGCCTCATCCCCTCTCTCTCCCCCCCCCCAACAACCTCCCCAACCCCCAATTAAAGTAACGAGAAATTACATTGGTGTTTTTATACATTTTATTGAAAGATGAATTATGGACAGAATTGGCTGGAGAGAGAGAGGGTGAGAGGGAACAAGCTGGAGAGACAGAGACTGGGGGCTGCTCTCTCCCCACCCTCACCACCAGCCCGCACCCTCAGATCTACATTAAACTCAATTGAAATGGCTGCTGCCCCTTCCATTTAACCCAGGAAAGCCCGTGGCCAGGCCTGTCTAACACACACCGACATGACTCTGGGGGTGAGAAGAAGCCTTCGCACAGGCTCCGGGTTCTCATTTCAGGCCCTCTCCCTCTCCCTCTCCCTCTATCTCTGTGTCTGACTGCTTCACCCTCCATGAACCCATTTCTATCAAGTGTGGTCACTGATGCAGTTCAGGAAAGGCTGGCGGCCTCTTCGTTTTATTTTTTTACACAGCAGGATCCCATGACTTTCCCTATCTCCATACCTGCTGTGACACATCCTAGAGAGACTGAATTCAAATGACTGTTCCACCTCCCAAGTCATCGCCCTGCCTAAAACACCAGCATTATTCAGGAATTAGCACAAACTTTTACACACTCTCACAGTTAGGACTTGGTAAAGGGCACCTGAGGGACAGGAAATGAGGCCAATCAGCACATTTTTAATAAATTAACTGGTTGTGGCACAGTATGAAACACTGCAGGGAATTTGTGCACAGCAAGATCCCACAGGGTGCAGCCAGCTCTGCTCAGCACTTTTTAAATGGGGCAATATTTACACAGAGAGAGGCAGCAAGTTGGAGAGGTACTAAGACAGTGAAGACCCCCGACCCCTTCAGAACCTCAGAAAGACTGAGCGCTTTGCAGTGAAAGAATGAATGTTTAAAATGCTCTCATTCTTAGTGAGTCACTTGCTTCACTGTCCCTGGATTCATTTTCGCAATTCAGACTTTTCTAAAAGATGTGACTTGGAGCTGGGCAGATTCTACAAATTGGAGACCCCCAGATCCTGTGTGTATTCACACTCCCAACTCTTGTTTTGCTACCTCAGCTCCTCTGTTTCAACCCTCACTCTATCCCACTCGCTTACCCAGCTTTCTTTCCCTCTCTCCCTGCCTCTCTTCCTCTGAGAATCTAGTCTACAAACACCAGGCAGACATTTTAGGTTTGTTCACAGTGGCCATTTTATGTCCCCACAGCACTGGGACACTTAGGACAGAGTTGACTCATGTAACATTAGTATTTTAAACGTGACAGAGACACAGGTATGGAGACAGAAATTCCACGTGTATTCCCTGGAATATTGAAGGATCCGGGCCTTCAGTCCCACACTTTGCTGTTGTGAATTTGAATTCTGAATTTTCTAAAACTGAATCTGGAAGTAAAAACCCCCGGGATGGAATGATTGACATTCTTTCTGCTGCTGCAAAGCCCGTGTCTGTGTCTGTTTCTCAGTATTTATTAACAATTTAATATAATAGTTTAGAATGCCACAAGTTTGCCATAATGTCTGGAAATGTCTTTTAAATGGGGCAATATTTACACAGAGAGAGAGAGGCAGCAAGCTGGAGAGGGACTAAGACAGTGAAGACCCCCGAACCCTTCAGAACCTCAGAAAGACTGAGCGCTTTGCAGTGAAAGAATGAATGTTTAAAATGCTCTCATTGTTAGTGAGTCACTTGCTTCACTGTCCCTGGATTCATTTTCACAATTCAGCCTTTTCTAAAAGATGTGACTGGGAGCTGGGCAGAGTCTACACATTGGAGACCCCCAGATCCTGTGTCTATTCACCACCCCCTCCTCTTGTTTTACTTTCTCAGCCCCTCTTTTTCACCTCACTCACTCCCCCCTTTCTCTCTCTCTCTCACTTCCCCCATTGGAGAGACCGAGGGGGAGAGAGGAGACTGAGAATTTGACAGTCAGAGATCGGTGAAGTGAATTAAATTGGCTGCTGGGTCTTTACCTTTCACCGTGACATGAATTGCTCTCAGACACGGGCCCTGTGCTCTTGGTGAATTAGACCCGGATACAAGTTCCGGCCTTTTTAATTCCACGCCCCTGTGAGTGCTGGATAGAAAGGGCACTCTGGAAAGCTCCTGTCTCACCATCGACAAAAATCCACACCACACTGGCCATCTTTTACATTTATAGTTCCACAATCACATCCCCCAGTCAATCAAATAGTTATTAGAGTTGCAACTAAAGCAATTCTGCACAGCAGGATCCCACGAGCAGTCACACAATGGAGGGGGACACCCCCAGACCCTGTGTCTCCTTCCCCTGCCTCCGAGCCCCCAACACCCCCACCCCCTCTCTGTCGAAGTCTCCCTCAATCTGTTCCTCTTTCTCTCTCTCTGCCCCCATCACTCCTCCCTCTGCACCCACCTCTCTCTCTGCCCCATTCAGCCCTCCCTCCGCACCCACCTCTTCTCTGCCCCCATCACCCCTCCCTCCGCACCCACCTCTCTCTGCCCTCATCACTCCTCCCTCTGCACCCACCTCTCTCGCTGCCCCCATCACCCCTCCCTCCGCACACACCTCTCTCTCTGCACCCATCACCCCTCCCACCGCACCCTCCTCTCTCACTGCCCCCATCACCCGTCCCTCCGCACCCACCACTCTCTCTGCCCCATCACCCCTCCCTCCGCAACCACCTCTCTCTCTGCCCCCATCACCCCTCCCTCCGCACCCACCTCTCTCTCTGCCCCCATGAACCCTCCCTCCGCAACCTCCTCTCTCTCTGCCCCCATCACCCCACCCTCCGCACCCACCTCTCTCTCTGCCCCCATCAACCCTCCCTCTGCAACCTCCTCTCTCTCTGCCCGCATCACCCCTTCCTCCGCACTCTCCTCTTTCTCTGCCCCCTTTATTTTGAAAGTGTGGTCACTGTTGCGGGGGGCAAGGAACAGGGCGGTGGGGGTTGGAGACCATGTGTACACAGCAAGATCCCACTCCCCACCTGCTCATGACCAGTTAAAAATGTATTGGCTGAGGATAGCGGGACAGTGAGTGGGGAATGGGCCTCATCCCCTCTCTCTCCACCCCCAACACCCTCCCCCACCCCCAATTAAAGTAACAACAAATTACATTGGTTTTCTTATACATTTTATTGAAAGATGAATTATGGGCAGAATTGGCTGGAGAGAGAGAGGGAGAGAGGGAACAAGCTGGAGAGACAGAGACTGGGGGCTGCTCTCGCCCCACCCTCACCACCAGCCCGCACCCTCAGATCTACATTAACCTCAATTGAAATGGCTGCTGCCCCTTCCATTTAACCCAGGAAAGCCCGTGGCCCGGCCTGTCTAACACACACCGACATGACTCTGGGGGTGAGAAGAAGCATTCGCACGGGCTCCGGGTTCTCATTTCAGGCCCTCTCCCTCTCCCTCTGTCTCTCTCTCTCTCTCTCCCTCCCTCTCCCTCTCCATCTCCCTCTCCCTCTCCGACTGCTTCACCCTCCATGAACCCATTTCTATCAAGTGTGGTCACTGATGCAGTTCAGGAAAGGCTGGTGGCCTGTGTTTTATTTTTTACACAGCAGGATCCCATGACATTCCCTATCTCCACACCTGCTGTGAAAGCCTCTCTCTCCCCGCCTTCCCCGTGAGAATTCCCCAGTCTGGGGGCCATCCCCTCAGTTCCCTCCCTCCCCACCACCACAACCCCCTGAAAGGGCTGAAACTCAAACTGGGGAGCAGCTGGATTCTCTCAGGAGACATTTTCAAATCACTGCCTCGGGATTTCAGTTGGGGTCAAATCCCACTTTCTGGAAGGCCCTGACTGGGAGCTGGGCAGTGACTGCACACGAGGAGCCCTCTCTCTCTCCCCCCGGACCCTGTGTCTTCTCACCTACCCACACCAACTCCGCTCTGTTTTGTTATCTCTCCCCCTCTTTCCCCTGACCTCTCCTTTCTCTCTCTCTCATGTGGGGAAAGGCCACAGGTCCCTTTGGGCACAGCAAGATCAGGAGGATGGAGAGAGAGAGAGAGAAATCCACACACAGAAGCTGCGTAAACTGAATTAAAATGGTTCCCCTTGTCCACCCATCAGTCTCCAGAAGGTGCTAAACTCCCTGTCTTATTTTGGAATTATAACAAGCTTCTAAACAGCCTCAGGTTTCAGATGAAACAGGCACAGCATGAAACACTGCAGGGAAATGTGCACAGCAAGATCACACAAGGTACAGCCAGCTCTGCTCAGCACTTTTTAAATGGGGCAATATTTACACAGAGAGAGAGAGAGGCAGCAAGTTGGAGAGGGACTAAGACAGTGAAGACCCCCGACCCCTTCAGAACCTCAGAAAGACTGAGCGCTTTGCAGTGAAAGAATGAATGTTTAAAATGCTCTCATTGTTAGTGAGTCACTTGCTTCACTGTCCCTGGATTCATTTTCGCAATTCGGCCTTTTCTAAAAGATGTGACTGGGAGCTGGGCAGATTCTACACATTGGAGACCCCCAGATCCTGTGTCTATTCACACCCACTCCTCTTGTTTTACTGTCTCAGCCCCTCTGTTTCAACCCTCTTTCCAGACATTATGGCAAACTTGTGGCATTCTAAACTATTATCTTAAATTGTTAATAAATACTGAGAAACAGACACAGACACGGGCTTTGCAGCAGCAGAAAGAATGTCAATCATTCCATCCCGGGGGTTTTTACTTCCAGATTCAGTTTTAGAAAATTCAGAATTCAAATTCACAACAGCAAAGTGTGGGACTGAACGCCCGGATCCTTCAATATTCCAGGGAATACACATGGAATTTATGTCTCCATACCTGTGTCTCTGTCACGGTTAAAATACTAATGTTACATGAGTCAACTCTGTCCTAAGTGTCCCAGTGCTGTGGGGACATAAAATGGCCACTGTGAACAAACCTAAAATGGCTGCCTGGTGTTTGTAGACTAGATTCTCAGAGGAAGAGAGGCAGGGAGAGAGGGAAAGAGAGCTGGGGAAGCGAGTGAGATAGAGAGAGGAGATCAAGCGATAAATAAGTGATGAGTTGAGAGAGAGAGATGAAGAGAGGGGAGCGAGTGTAGGGTAAAGATATGGGGTGAGTTAGAGAAACAGAGAAATGTATAGAGTGGCAGAGAGATGGGATGGGAGAGGGAGAGAAGGAACGAGACAGGATGAAAGAAAGAGAAAGTGTAGGGGGAAACTGAAAATGTTCAAAAATGTGTTAACATTATTGAGTGTAAAGAACAATATCCTGTGAGACATCCCTTCTCCATCTTAAATTTGGCGGGAGAGCCTTTAACCAACTTTAAAATGGGGGGAGACCCCTTCCTCAACTTGTGATGTGGAAGTGCTGGAATCTAATCGAGGCGTTTGTGTGGTTTATATATAGAATAATAGATACCCGGGAGTGAGTTGCAGACTGGAATCTAATCGAGGGTTTTGTGGGGTTTATATATGGAATAATAGATACCAAGGATTGAGTTACAGACTGGAATCTAATCGAGGGGTTCGGGGTGGTTTATATATAGAATAACAGATACCCGGGAGTTAGTTACAGACTGGAATCTAATCGAGGGGTTCGGGGCGGTTTATATACAGAATAAAAAATTCCCGGGAGTGAGTTACAGACTGGAATCTAATCGAGGTGTTCGGGGTGGATTATATATAGAATAACAGATACCCGGGAGTGAGTTACAGACTGGAATCTAATCGAGGGGTTCGGGGTGGATTATATATAGAATAACAGTTACCCGGGAGTGAGTTACTGACTGGAATCTAATTGAGGGGTTCGCGGTGGATTATATATAGAATAACAAACGCCCGGGAGTGAGTCACAGACTGGATTCTAATCGAGGGGTTCGGGGTGGATTATATATAGAATAACAGTTACCCGGGAGTGAGTTACAGACTGGAATCTAATCGAGGGGTTCGGGGTGGTTTATATATAGAATAACAGATACCCGGGAGTAAGTTACAGACTGGATTCTAATTGAGGAGTGTGGGGTGTTTTTATATAGGCTAACAGATACCCAGGAGTGAGTTACAGATTCGAATCTAACAAAGGTTTTCGGGATGGTTTAAATATAGATAATCAGATAGGTGAGAATGAGTTACAGACTGGAATCAAATCGAGGTGTTCAGGGGGTTTAAATATTGAATCACAGATAACCAAGAGTGAGTTAGACTGGAATCAAATCGAAGGTTTTATGGTGGTTTATATACAGGATAACAGATTCCCGCGAGTGAGTTACAGACTGGAATCAAATCGAGGGGTTTGGGGTGGTTTATATACAGGATAACAGATATCCGGGAGTGAATTTCAGGCTGGAATCTAATTGAGGTGTTCGTGGTGGTTTATATATAGAACAACAGATACCTGCGAGTGAGTTACAGACTGGAATCAAATCGAGGGGTTTGGGGTGGTTTACATATAGAATAACAGATACCCGGGAGTGAGTTACAGGCTGGAATCTAATCGAAAGGTTTGGGGTGGTTTATATATAGAACAACAGATACCTGTGAGTGAATTACAGACTGGAATCTAATCGAGGGGTTTGGGGGGTTAATATATAGAATTAGAGATTCCCCCAGAGGGAGTTACAGACTGGAATCTAATCGAGGGGTTTATGGGGTTTATATATAAAATAATAGATTCCCGGGCTTGAGTTACAGACTGGAATCTAATCGAGGGGTTCAGGGTGTTTATATGTAGAATAATTGATTCCCGGGATTGAGTTACAGAGTGGAATCTAATCGAGGGGTTCATGGGGTTTAAATATAGAATAACAGATACCCGATAGTGAGTTACAGACTGGAATCTAATCGAGGGGTTCAGGGGGTTTATATGTAGAATAATAGATTCCCGGGCTTGAGTTACAGACTGGAATCTAATCGAGGGGTTCAGGGGGTTTATATGTAGAATAATTGATTCCCGGGAGTGAGTTGCAGACTGGAATCTAATCGAGGGGTTCGGGAGGTTTATATGTAGAATAATTGATTCGCGGGATTGAGTTACAGACTGGAATCTCATCGAGGGTTTCGGGGGGTTTATACTTAGAATAACAGTTACCCGGGAGTGAGTTACAGACTGGAAAAAAATCGATGGGTTTGGGGTGGTTTATATACAGAATAACAGTTACCCGGGAGTGAGTTACAGACTGGAATCTAATCGAGGGGTTTGGGGTGGTTTATATATAGAATAACAGACACCCGGGAGTGACTTACAGACTGGAATCTAAAAGAGAGGGTTAGCGTGGTTTATACATAGAATAACAGATATCCGGGAGTGAGGTGCAGACTGGAATCTATTTGAGGGGTTCGTGGTGGTTTATATTTTGAATAACAGATACCCGGGTATGAGTTACAGAACAGAATCTAATGGAGGGATTTGGAATGGTTTATACATAGAATAACTTAACGGGAGTGGATTATAGACTGGAATCTCATCGAGGGGTTCGGGGGTTTTATATATAGAATAACAGTTACCCGGGAGTGAGTTACAGACTGGAATCTAATCGAGGGGTTCGGGGTTGATTATGTACAGAATATGGACAGAAGGATACTTGTCTGTTCAAAAAGGATTCGATAAGTTGCCTCACAAAGCTTGTTACTCAGGACAAGAGCTCATACATTAACCTAATCTCCCCCCTCAGTACCTCTCAGGATTTGACAAATTGATCAAGTCACCCCTGATGCTACTAAATTTCAGGGAATACAACCCGAGTTTGTGCAATCTCACTTTGCAATTTAACCCTTGGAATCCAGGTCTCATTCTGGCAAAGCTGCGATGCACTCAAACTGTCTAAACTGTCCCTGGAGTGTCGGATTAACCCGGGTCACTCACATACACCCAGGTCAGGTTCAAGACTCACCTGTCTCATTCACTGAGACGCTCCTGTATCACTGGCCTTATTGTAGTCGGATGCCGCGTTGGGAGCAGGACAGGTAGACGGGATTAGGATGACTGCTCATGTGGAGGGTAAACATGAGGAATCTATCAGAGAATCAGAACAGACCAGGGAGAATCAAACAAGGAAACTGATGTTCAATTTTTTAGGCCTGATTTGTGGATTGTTTTTGTTTTGGGCAAGAATGTTGCCAACAAACACTCTCAGAGATGATGCAGCAGGGACTAGAGACAGAGTAAAGCTCCCTCGATACTGTGCCCATCAAACAATCCCAGGACAGGTACAGCACGTGGTTAGATACAGAGTAAAGTTCCCTCGCTACTGTCCCCATCAAGCACTCCCAGCACAGGTACAGCACGGGGTTAGATACAGAGTAAGCTCCCTCTATACTGTACCCATTAAACACTCCCAGGACAGGTCGAGAACGGGGATAGATACAGAGTAAAGCTCCCTCTATACTGTACCCATTAAACACTCCCAGGACAGGTCCAGAAAGGGGATAGATACAGAGTAAAGCTCCCTCTATACTGTACACATTAAACACTCCCAGGACAGGAACAGCACGGGGTTAGATACACAGTAAAGCTCCCTCTATACTGTGCCCATCAAACACTCCCAGGACAGGTACAGCACGGGGTTAGATACAGAGTAAAGCTCCCCCTACACTGTCCCCATCAAACACTCCCAGGACAGGTACAGCACGGGGTTAGATACAGAGTAAAGCTCCCTCTATATTGTGCCCATCAAACACACCCAGCGCAGCTACAGCACGGGGTTAGATATAGAGTAACGCTCCCTCGATACTGTCTCCATCAAACTCTACCAGGACAGGTACAGCACGGGGTTAGATACAGAGTAAAGCTCCCTCCATACTGTCCCCATCAAACACTCGCAGAGAGAAATAGAGACTGAGAAACGGATAGAGAAGGGATCTCCGTCCTCCCTCAACAACTCTCTCTCATCCAAAACTGGAGAGAATATGGGAATGAGAGAGCACAGGGTGGGGTGGTGGGTGGGATGGTGCAGAGATAGTTTGGGGGGTGGGAGAGAAAGCGTGGGGTTGGCAGAGAGGGTGTGGTCCAAGATGATGATCAGAGAGAGAGTGCATGTGAGAGACAGAGATTGTGTGTGTGAGAGAGAGATGGTGTGTGTGCGTGGGAGATTGTGTGTGCAAGAGATTGAGTGTGAGAGCGAGCGTGTGAGAGGGATTGTGAAAGATGGATTGCCTGTGAAAGGGAGAGAGTGAAAGAGAGTTAGTGTGAGAGGCTGAGAGAGTGCGGATGAGAGTGAGAGAGCTTTTGGGTGAGAGGTTTGGGGTGATAGGGAGGGAGAGTTGGGGTGAGAGAGTGGGGAAGGGAGGGAGAGAGGTTTGGGGTGAGAGGGAGAGAGGGTTGGGGTGAGAGAGAGAGTGAGTTGGGGTATGAGGGTGGGAGGTTTGGGCTGAGAGGGAGAGACTGTTGGGGTGAGAGGGAGAGAGGTTTGGGGTGAGAGAGAGAGAAGGATGGGGTGAGAGGGAGAGAGGGTTGGGTGAGAGGGAGAGAGGGTTGGTGTAAGGGGGAATGAGGAGATGGTGAGAATGAGAGAGAGTTGGGGGGAGAGGTTGAGAGAGCAGGGATGAGAGTGGGAGTTCTTTTGGGTGAGTGGTTTGGGGTGATAGGGAGAGAGTGTTGGGGTAGGAGGTAGAGAGGGTGGGAGTGATAGGGAGAGAGAGTTGGGGAGATTGGGAGAGAGAGTTGGGGTGGCAGGGAGATGAGTTGGGGTGAGAGGGAGATAGTGTTTGGGTGAGAGGGAGAGTGGGGATGAGATGGTGAGTTGGTTGGTGTGAGAGGGAGAATGGGTTGTGTTGAGAGGCAGAGAGGGTTGGAGTGAGAGGGAATGAGGGTTGGGGTGAGAGGGAGACAGTGTTGGGGCGAGAGGGAGACAGTGTTGGGGTGAGAGGGAGACAGTGTTGGGGTGAGAGGGAGACAGTGTTGGGGTGAGAGGGAGACAATGTTGGGGTGAGAGGGAGACAGTGTTGGGGTGAGAGGGAGACAGTGTTGGGGTGAGAGGGAGACAGTGTTGGGGTGAGAGGGAGACAGTGTTGGGGTGAGAGGGAGACAGTGTTGGGGTGAGAGGGAGACAGTGTTGGGGTGAGAGTGAGAGAGTACCTCTGTCTGGAAAGAGGGTTGAAACAGAGGGGCTGAGATAGTAAAACAAGAGGAGTGGGTGTGAATAGACACAGGATCTGGGGGTCTCCAATGTGTAGAATCTGCCCAGCCCCCAGTCACATCTTTTAGAAAAGGCCGAATTGCGAAAATGAATCCAGGGGCAGTGAAGCAAGTGACTCACTAAGAATGAGAGCATTTTAAACATTCATTCTTTCACTGCAAAGCGCTCAGTCTTTCTGAGGTTCTGAAGGGGTCGGGGGTCTTCACTGTCTTAGTCCCTCTCCAACTTGCTGCCTCTCTCTCTCTGTGTAAATATTACCCCATTTAAAAAGTGCTGAGCAGAGCTGGCTGCACCCTGTGGGATCTTGCTGTGCACAAATTCCCTGCAGTGTTTCATACTCTGCCACAACCAGTTAATTTATTAAAAATGTGCTGATTGGACTCGTTTCCTGTCCCTCAGAAGCCCTTTACCAAGTCCTAACTGTGAGAGTGTGTAAAAGTTTGTGCTAATTCCTGAATAATGCTGGTGTTTTAGGCAGGGCGATGACTTGGGAGGTGGAACAGTCATTTGAATTCAGTCTCTCTAGGACGTGTCCCTACGTTACAACAGAGAGAGAGGGGGGAGATTGAGGGAAACAGGAAAAGACAGTGACACAGAGGCATGGATTTGGGGGTGAGGAAGAGACACAGGGTCTTGGGGGGTTGGATAGGGGAGGTTCTCCAGTGTGGAGTCAGTACCCAGCTCCCAGTCTCTGCAGAAAAGCCTCAGTCACACCCTCCCGGGGATGCCTGGTTTGTAAAAATCACATCTGTGTCCCCCTCACTCATTCACTCTCTCACTCTGTGTCTCAGAGATGAAAATTAAACCTCGATTGGGGTAATAAACAGACACAATTCATGTGGGTGAAGCCTGTGGACCAGGCCTCAGACTATCACCCTCTGGAAGAAGCTCCTTGTCCTTGTCCCAGACTTTCCCTCTATGGATCCTCACCTTCCAGTTTTCAGAATACAAATTTCTCAGGAGAAAAAGAGAGAAATTTTGTTGAAAGGACAAAAGCAAGGACATTTAACTGCATAAATTGAATTCAAATGGTTCCCCCTGTCCCCCTCCCATCAGACTCCAGAAGGTGCTAAACTCCCTCTTTCAGTTTGGGAAGGGGCTGCTCATTCCTTTGGGACACTTTTTAAAATTACCATCCCAGGATTTATTTTAAAATCTCATTCTATCTCAGAGGATGTGAGTGGAGGTGGCTTGTGACTACACACTGGAGACCATCAGACCCTGACTCTCTTTCCCACACCCCCTCCTGTTTTTGCACCTCCACTCGCCTTGGCATCCCTCTCTCTCTCTGTTTCAATCACTCCCTCCCTTTTCTCTCTCTGCTCCCGTCTCTCACATTCAGGGTAAAGATGGATGCTCCTATCTAGGCCCTTATCCCTCTCCTCTCTTTCTCGATCCCTCTTTCTCGCTCGTTCTCTCTGTCCATCTTTCTATTTTCCTTCCCCCTGTCTCATGTGCTCTGCATTGAAATGAGAGATGAAATGTTCCTGTCTCCCCATTTCAAATAATGACAAATCACATTGCTTTTTCTGGTCAGTTTTTGTTGATTAAAGTTTAAAATGGGCACAAAGAGAGCTGGAGAGAGAGAGAGAGAGAGAGGGAGAAAAGCTGGAGAGAGAAAGACACAGAAAATCACACAGGTAAAACTAAAGTCAGAATCTCAGTAAACTGAACAGTAATGGCCCCTGTGAATCTGATTGAACAGATTCCACTTCATCGCATTGTCTCCCCACCTGTCTTATTTAGCAATTATAACAAGCTTTTAAACAGCTTCAGATTTCAGATTTTTAATCTCCTCTTTGTCACACACCTCAATGAAATACAATGAAATATTTCATCAAATCACAACCTCACCTAAATTCCAGTGTAAAGCTTCATCCACACTGTTCAACAAACACACCCAAACCAAATACAGTATGGGGTTCGATAGAGTGTAACATTCCCTCTGCTCTGTCCCATCAAACAGGCCCAGGAACATCGTTGGCCACCTATCTGCCCACTCTCCCAACTTGTCAATGTCCTTTTGATGCTCAACACTGTCCCCCTCTCTGTTTATCATTCTCCCAAGTTTTGTGCCATCCACAAACTCTGAAATGGTCCCCTGCACACCAATATCTCAATCATTTATATACAGCAGGGAAATCCAGGGTTCCAATAATGACCCCTGGGGAACTCCACTACAATCCTACATACAGCCGGAAAAATATCCGTGAACTCTCTGTTTCCTATCCATCAGCCAATTCTGTATCCACATTTCGCTGGTCTGACTCGTCTGCCTATTCTCGGGACCCTGAAAAAATTTTCCATTCAGCTTTATATCCAATTTTGGCTCAAAAGAAGCTGGGAGGGGGAGAGAGAGAGAGAGAGAGAGGGCGAGATAGATGGGATGAAAGAGGTACAGAGATAGAAAGAGAGACAAGGCGAGAGGGAGAGAGATGGGGGCGACAGAGAGAGGAGCAGAGCAACGGAGGAAAGGAGTGAGAGAGAGGGAGAGATAGCCGGAATGAGAGATAGAGAGACAGAACGACGGAGAGACAGGGTGAGAGAGAAAGAGAGCTGGGGCGAGCGAGTGAGATAGAGAGAAGAGATAAAATGAAAGGAAAAGGGATGAGGTGAGAGAGAGAGAGGTGAAGAGAGGGGAGCGAGTGTAGGGTAAAGTGATGGGGTGAGAGAGAGAAACAGAGAAATGTGGTAGAGTGGCAGAGAGATGGGGTGGGAGAGGGAGAGAATGAAAATGACGGTGAGAGAAGGAGAAAGTGTAGGGGGAAACTGAAAATGTTCAGAAATTATTGAGTGTAAAGAACAATATCCTGTGACATATCCCTTCTCCATCTTTAAATTGGAGGGAGATCCTTTCTCCATCTTTAAAATGGGGGGAGACCCCTTCCTCAACTTGTGAGGTGGAAGTGCTGGAATCTAATCGAGGGGTTTGTGGGGTTTATATATAGAATAATAGATACCAAGGATTGAGTTAGAGACTGCAATCTAATCGAGGGGTTCGGGGCGGATTATATATAGAATAACATATACCGGGAGTGAGTTACAGACTGCAATCTAATCGAGGGGTTCAGGGGGTTTATATATAGGATAATAGATACCCGGGAGTGAGTTACAGACTGGAATCTAATCGAAGTGTTCAGGGGGTTTATATATATAATAATAATTACCCAGGAGTGAGTAACAGACTGGAATCTAATCGAGGTGTTCAGGGGGTTTATATAAAGAATAATAGATACCAAGGATTGAGTTACAGGCTGGAATCTAATCGAGGTGTTCGGGGTGGTTTGGAGACTGACAGTGCGTTTTCAGGGTAGAGCGTCTGTCATTATATTAACAGATTGTGGAGGTTATCCGTACTCAGCATCAATTTCCGTTCATGTGAGAGAGATCCAAACTAATACCACACTTGGTGTTTTAAAATGTTTCTTAGTTTCTCTCCTGAAATTCTAAAATTCTAAACATAGTTGAAAAACCATGACCCCAAGCCCAGACTCCCCAAACCAGCGGAAATAGTTAGTCTTTTTCAAACCTCTACTTCCATTATTATCCTGAAATATTTCATCAAATCACCCCCTCACCTAAATTCCAGTGTCAAGCTTCATCTACACTGTTCAACAAACACACCCAAACCAAATACAGTATGGGGTTCGATAGAGTGTAACATTCCCTCTGCACTGTCCCATCAAACAGGCCCAGGGATGGGCCAGCACAGTGTTAGATACCAAGTAAAGACAGGGCCTATTGAGTGATAAACAGAGTTTCTCCATCTTTAAAATGGACGGAGATATCTGTGTCTCTGTCACGTTGAAAGGACAAATTTACCATTCGTGAGGAGTCAACTCTGTCATAAATGTCCCAGTGCTGTGGGAACATAAAATGGCCACTGTGAATAAACCTAAAATGGCTGCCTGGTGTTTGGGGATTTTTCTTACAGAATCTGAGAGGGGGAGAGAGAGAGAGAGAGAGAGAGAGAGAGCAGACGCGGAATGAGGGAATGTTAAAGAGAGAGACACAGAGTGACAGGGGATGAACAGGCAGACGATGAAAGAATGATATCGGTCATAACATTGGGACATTTCTGACTGAGATGAATTATGGCAAACTAGTGGCATTCTATCCTATTATCTTAAATTGTTAATAAATACTGAGAAACAGACACAGACACGGGCTTTGCAGCAGCAGAAAGAATGTCAATCATTCCATCCCGGGGGTTTTTACTTCCAGATTCAGTTTTAGAAAATTCAGAATTGAAATTCACAGCAGCAAAATGTGGGACTGAACGCCCGGATCCTTCAATATTCCAGGGAATACACGTGGAATTTATGTCTCCATACCTGTGTCTCTGTCACGTTTAAATTAATAATGTTACATGAGTCAACTCTGTCCTAAGTGTCCCAGTGCTGTGGGGGCAAAAAATGGCCACTGCGAACAAACCTAAAATGGCTGCCTGGTGTTTGTAGACTAGAATAACAGATATCCGGGAGTGAGTTACAGACTGGAATCTAATCGAGGAGGCCATTCAGCCCGTCAAACTACTTTCGACACTCTGCAAGGAAAGTTTCACTGGTCTCACTCGTCCGCCCTTTGCCCAAAACCCTGAAAATATTTTCCCTTCTGCTTAAAACCCAAAATTTGCTGAAAAGGGAAATTGGGGATGGTGGGGAGAGGGGGAGGCTGATGGAGTGAGAGAGATTAAATGAGAGAGAGAGGCAGAGAGATGGTGAGGGTGTGACAGATTGAGATAGAGAAGGGGAGACAAAACTCGCCAAGAGAGAGAGAGAGACAGGGCGAGATAGAGAGAGGGGCAGGGTGTTGTAGTGAGAGAGAGACAGTGAAAGGCGAGGCGAGAAAGAGAGCGATGGAGAAAGAGACAGGCTAATCTTAAACAGTTAATAAATACTGAGAAACAGACACAGACACGGGCTTTGTAGCAGCAGAATGAATGTGAATCATTCCATCCCGGGGGTTTTTACTTCCAGATTCAGTTTCAGAAAATTCAGAATTCAAATTCACAGCAGCAAAGTGTGGGACTGAATGCCCGGAACCTTCAATATTCCACGGAATACACAGGGAATTCATGTCTCCATACCTGTGTCTCTGTCACGTTTAAAATACTAATGTTACATGAGTCAACTCTGTCCTAAGTGTCCCATTCCTGTGGGGACATAAAATGGCCACTGTAAACAAACCTAAAATGGCTGCCTGGTGTTTGTAGACTAGATTCTCAGAGGGAGAGAGGCAGGGAGAGAAGACACAGATCGAGTGAATGAGAAATAGAGACTCTCAGACCAAGTGGGTGACTGAGAGCCAGACAGTGAATAAAGGATATTGGTCCTAGCACATGGAAAGAGCAAGAGGCCATTTAACCCTCCAACCCTGTTCTGACATTTAATGAGATTCTACCTAATCTGGGATCCAACCCTTTGTCTCAAATCTCTGCAGCCTGCTAGGTAACAGAAATCTATCAGCCTCAGTTTTAAACATTGACTAGTGGCTCAGCATCAATTTCCGTTCATGTGAGAGAGATCCAAACTAATACCACACTTGGTGTTTTAAAGTGTTTCTTAGTTTCCCTCCTGCAATTCTAAAATTCTAAACATTGTTGAAAAACCATGACCCCAAGGCCCAGACTCCCCAAACCGGCGGGAATAGTTAGTCTTTTTCAAACCTCTACTTGCATTATTATCCTGAAATATTTCATCAAATCACCCCCTCACCTAAATTCCAGTGTAAAGCTTCATCCACACTGTTCAACAAACACACCCAAACCAAATACAGTATGGGGTTTGATAGAGAGTTAAATTCCCTCTACTCTGTACCATCAAACAGGCCCAGGGAAGGGTCAACACCTGGTTAGATACCAAGTAAAGACAGGGCCTATTGTGTGATAAACAGAGAAATGGTCGTGTGTAGTCCAAACAGAGGCCGGGTGAAGTGTAGCATTCGCAGAGACACGGCCACTTGTTATATCAACTTAGAGAATGTCTAGTGCAGTATTAACTCAGGCAGGGTCTAGTGTAATTGAAACAGAGGCCTGGTCTAGTGCAGTCAGAATGGAAACAGGTTGCTGCTCAGAAACCAATGAAGACAAGGACAAGGCCAATTGTGTGAGGCATTTCTCATCCTCTCTGATCTTATGAGGAAAGGATTCTGATTTTCTTATGAGGAAAGGTTGGACAGGCTGGGCCTGTATCCATTGGAGTTTAGAATCTGGAGAGGTGATCTTAGTGAATGATGTAAGTTCCTGAGGTGACTTGAAAGGGTGGATGTGGAGATGATGTTTCCCCTTGTGGGAGAGTTTGGAACTAGGGGCGAAGTTTAAAACTATTTTCAAACAATTTGAAAAATGGATGCTAAGCTCCAATTCACACTCAGTGATGCAGTCTACAAAAAAAAAAGGAATTATTTAAAAAGATCTGAAAATGTCTACAAATCACAGCACACCCCAAATGAAGCTGATTCCAACATCAAACACATAAGGGGTGTAAATCTCAATTCCATCCCACGTAATCACACTGCCCCGGGAATCATATACTTCCTATAGTGTGGCTCCCAGGACTGTACACAGTACTCCAGCTGAGGTCTAACTAGTGTCTGATATAAATTCAGCATAAACTCCCTGCTCCTGTACTCTAGTCCCCTATTAATAAAGCCCAGGATATGATATGCTTTATTACATAAGCGCTCAACCTGTCCTGCAACCTTCAATGATCTATGAACATCTCCACCCAGGTTTTTCTGCTCCTGCAACCCCTTAAAAATTTCACTTAATTTTATTTCTTCTGTCCATGTTCCTCCTAGCAAAATGCATCACCTCAAACACCTCCACATTGAACATCATTGGCCACCTATCTACCCACTCTACCAACTTGTAAATGTCCTTTTGAAGCTCTACACTGTCCCCCTCTCTGTTTATCATTCTCCCAAGTTTTGTGCAATCCACAAACTCTGAAATGGTCCCCTGCACACCAATATCTCAATCATTTATATACATCAGGGAAATCCAGGGTTCCAATACTGACCCCTGGGGAACTCCACTACAATCCTACACACAGCCAGAAAAATATCCGTGAACTCTCTGTTTCCTATCCATCAGCCAATTCTGTATCCACATTTCGCTGGTCTGACTCGTCTGCCTATTCTCGGGAGCCTGAAAAAATTTTCCATTCAGCTTTATATCCAATTTTGGCTCAAAAGAAGCAGGGAGAGGGAGAGAGACAGAGAGAGAGAGAGAGAGAGGGCGAGATAGATGGGATGAAAGAGGTACAGAGATAGAAAGAGAGACATGGCGAGAGGGAGAGAGATGGGGGCGACAGAGAGAGGAGCAGAGCAACGGAGGAAAGGAGTGAGAGAGAGGGAGAGATAGCCGGAATGAGAGATAGAGAGACAGAGCGGCGGAGAGACAGGGTGAGAGAGAAAGAGAGCTGGGGCGAGTGAGTGAGATAGAGAGAAGAGATAAAATGAAAGGAAAAGGGATGAGGTGAGAGAGAGAGAGGTGAAGGGAGGGGAGCGAGTTTAGGGTAAAGTGATGGGGTGAGAGAGAGAAACAGAGAAATGTGGTAGAGTGGCAGAGAGATGGGGTGGAAGAGGGAGAGAATGAAAATGACGGTGAGAGAAAGAGAAAGTGTAGGGGGAAACTGAAAATGTTCAGAAATTAGTTAACATTATTGAGTGTAAAGAACAATATCCTGTGAGACATCCCTTCTCCATCTTTAAATTGGAGGGAGATCCTTTCACCATCTTTAAAATGGGGGGAGACCCCTTCCTCAACTTGTGATGTGGAAGTGCTGGAATCTAATCGAGGGGTTTGTGGGGTTTGTATATAGAATAATGGATACCCGGGAGTCAGTTACAGACTGGAATCTAATCGAGGGGTTTGTGGGGTTTACATATAGAATAATAGATACCAAGGATTGAGTTACAGACTGGAATCTAATCGAGGTGTTCAGGGGGTTTATATATATTATAATAATTACCCGGGAGTAAGTTACAGGCGGGAATCTAATCCAGGTGTCAGTGGGTTTATATATAGAATAATAGATACCAAGGATTGACTTACAGACTGGAATCTAATCGAGGGGTTCAGGGGGTTTATATATAGAATAACAGATACCCGGGAGTGAGTTACAGACTGGAATCTAATGGAGGGGTTTGGGGTGGTTTCTATATAGAATAACAGACACCCGGCAGTGAGTTACAGACTGGAATCTAACGGAGGGGTTCGTGGTAGTTTATATATAGAATAACAGTCACCCGGCAGTGAGTTACAGACTGGAATCTAACGGAGGGGTTCGTGGTAGTTTATATATAGAATAACAGTCACCCGGCAGTGAGTTACAGACTGGAATCTAATGGAGGGGTTTGGGGTGGTTCATATATAGAATAACAGATGCCCGGGAGTCAGTTACAGGCTGAAATTTAATCGAGGGGTACGGGGTGGTTTATATATAAATCATGTAGATATAATATATATCGAATAAAAGATATCCGGGAGTGAGTTACAGAACGGAATCTCAGCGAGGGGATTGAGGGGTTTATATATAGAATAATAGATAACGGGAGAGAGTTACAGACTGGTATCTAATTGAAGGGTGCAGGGGTTTTATATATAGAATAATAGATACCCGGGAGTGAGTTACAGACTGGAATCTAATCGAGGGGTTCAGGGGGTTTATATATCGAATCATAGATACCCGGGATTGAGTTACAGGCTGGAATTTAATTAAAGGGTGCAGGGAGTTTATATATAGAATAATCGATACCCGGGATTGAGTTACAGACTGGAATCTAATCGAAGGGTTCAGGGGCTTTATATATAGAATAATAGATACCCGGGATTGAGTTACAGGCTGGAATCTAATTGAGGGGTTCAGGGGGTTTATATATAGAATAATAGATACCCGGGATTGAGTTACAGACTGGAATCTAATCGAGGGGTTCAGGGGGTTTATATATAGAATCATAGATACCCGGGATTGAGTTACAGATGGCAATCTAATCCAGGGGTTCGGGGGGGGTTTATATATAGAATAATAGATACCCGGGATTGAATTACAGACTGCAACCTAATCGAGGGGTTCGGGGAGTTTATATATAGAATAATCGATACCCGGGATTGAGTTACAGACTGCAATCTAATCGAGGGGTTCAGTGGGTTTATATATAGAATAATAGATATGCGGGAGTGAGTTACAGCCTGGAATCTAATAGAGGGAATCAGGGGGTTTATATAGAGAATAATAGATACCCGGGATTGAGTTACAGGCTGGAATCTAATTCAGGGGTGCAGGGGGTTTATATATAGAATAATAGATACCCGGGATTGAGTAACAGACTGGAATCAAGAACAGTTGAAAATATCATTTTTCTTGTGATGTGCTGAAGTGCAGGTTACAGAGGCTGATTCATGGAATGGGTAGTGTGAGTTTTTAACCAGCTTTATCCCAAATATCAAATTTAACTGGAACTATTTGATGTTTTCTTAGTCTTGACACAAATAGATAGGGACTCTTTGGACCCTCACTGTTTGCAGCTTTTCACCATTTATAAGTTAACCTGTTCCATCCTTTTTAAAGTGGGCAGCCACACATTTGCCTACAATGAAATCCATCTTTCACTATTTCACTCATTCACTTAAGGTGTACATATCTCTTTGGAATTTGCAGTGCAGGTTACAGATTGGATTGGAACTTTCTGCTTTCTGAATCATTAGCCAAGTTTCACAGAGTTAAACATCAAAACTGACATTCAGAAACAGGAGAGGGCCCCACAACTTCAATTCTGTGATTCACTGGTATCTCATGATCTGTATCTTACAATATCTCTGCCCCCTTCATGTCTCTGAAGACTTGGGAAAGTGTTTCAGACATTCAGGAACCATTTCTCTCTCTCGGGATATTTCCTTTGAAGCATTTCATTGTCTCGGGATATTTACAATAAACGGCTTCTTCAAAGGTCATCATTAAAATTCACTCTTTAATCAACCAAATCCTGATGCCCATTCAGACTCCCTGGCCCTACATCCTATTGTTTCAAAGCTAACTTACATTTGACAATGTAGGAATGTGTGAATGCAAACACTTTCTTCACACGTTTCCACAATACTAAGGCTCACACTATTCAGGGTGAAATTTTCAAGACAACATTCATCAACTGACAGATTTCCAGCTCCAAATAGAAGCTTCAAGATACAGAAAGTGGTACAGAAATGAAACATCCGATTTATCTGAATCTGCATCCGTTATTGGACAGCGTGGGGTTAGATAGGAATTAAAGTTGTTATTAAATTGTCCCCATCAAACGCTGCCAGAACAGGTACAGCATGGGGTTTGATATAGAGTAAAGCTCCCTCAACACTTAAGTTATTAGGTTAAAAAGCCTCATTCTCCTTTGAATTAGATTTCAAAATAAATAGTGTTCAAATTAAAAGTTCATCAGCTGGAGAAAATGGTAAAGCTCCAAATATTTTTCAACGTGCCTGGGTATAAACAACATTGTCCTGTCATATCGTTTATCCATGGAATCTAATCGAGGGATTTTGGGGATTTATATACAGAATAACATACCCGGGAGTGAGTTACAGACTGGAATCTAATCGAGGGGTTCGGGGTAGTTTATATATGTAATAACAGACACCCGGGAGTGAGTTACAGACTGGAATCTAATCGAGGGGTTCGGGGTAGTTTATATATGTAATAACAGACACCCGGGAGGGAGTTACAGACTGGAATCTAATAGAGGTGTTTGGTGGGTTTATATATAGTGCCAATGTCACATTCCTGAGGAGTCAACTCTGTCAGAAATGTCCCAGTGCTTTGGGGACATAATATGGCCTCACTGAACAAACCTAAAAGGCTGACTGGTGTTTGTGTCATTTATATAGATTCTGAGAGAGAGGAAGAGAGAGAGAGAGAGGAGAAGAGAGAGACTCACATCGAGAGGGAGACCGAGAGACAGAGATGGAAGGAAGGATAGTTATCATAGTACATTGGAAGAGGAAGATTCCATTTCTCCCCGCACACTGTTTCCGACATTCAATGAGATCCTGACTGATCCCTGATCTAACTACATATCTCTTTACACCTTCTTCTAACAAAAATCTATCAACCTCAGATTGAAACATTAACAAGAGACTTTGCATCAGTTGCCGTTTGCAGAAGATTGTTTCAAACTAAAGCTTTGACTACACTGTTCATCAAACACTCCCAACCCAAATACAGTATGGGGTTCGATACAGAGTCAAATTACCTCTGCTCTTTCCAAGAAATTTTTAATTGTAGGTTTTTATTTTTAATTTTAGGGTAACAGGACTGAAATTGTACGGCATCCCAGTGTGAGATTTAAACTCCTGTTTATTTCAATCTTTAGCTCAGGAATTCACAGTAAAACATGCAGAGAATTGAAACCTTCCTCATACAGTTGCCTGTTTGTTCCAGTGTTGGTATATTCCATCTTTCTCTTGCGTTTTCACTTGTCTGAAGAAATTGAATTGTTGACATTGGATAATCATCCGTTTCCCATGAAAATGTAAACTCCTGGGAATCTGCAACAGACACAATCTAATGCAGTGAGCAAAATCCTGCACCTTTAATCATTAATACCATTTCCTATCTCTGTAGAAACTCCCTTCCACTGACAGATTCTGAGATCCATACTCAATCTCAAAAACCACCACAGAAAAGTGACTGCTTATTTTAAACAGTGAATCTGAACTATTTGAAGTTATGACTCAGACACAGAATCGCAGAAATTTTGACTCTGTGGGATGAAAATTAACAGAATAACTTTGCAACATACAGGTAACATCAATAGGATTTGACCATTTGATCAAGTCACCCCTGATGCTATTAAATTTCAGGGAATACAACCCGAGTTTGTGCAATCTCACTTTGCAATTTAACCCTTGGAATCCAGGTCTCATTCTGACAAAGCTGTGATGTACTCGAACTGTCTAAACTGTCCCTGGAGTGTCGGATTAACCCGGGTCACTCACATACACCCAGGTCAGGTTCAAGACTCACCTGTCTCACTCACTGAGACGCTCCTGTATCACTGGCCTTATTGTAGTCGGATGCCACGTTGGGAGCAGGACAGGTAGACGGGATTAGGATGACTGCTCATGTGGAGGGTAAACATGAGGAATCTATCAGAGAATCAGAACAGATCAGGGAGAATCAAACAAGGAAACTGATGTTCAATTTATTAGGCCTGATTTGTGGATTGTTATTGTTTTGGGGGAGAATGTTGCCAACAAACATTCCCAGAGATGATGCAGCAGGGGCTAGAGACAGAGTAAAGCTCCCTCGATACTGTCCCCATCAAACACTCCCAGGACAGGTACAGCACGGCGTTAGATACAGAGTAAAGCTCCCGCTACACTGTGGCCATCAAACACTCCCAGGACAGGTACAGCACGGGGTTAGATACAGAGTAAAGCTCCCTCTACACTGTGCCTATCATGCACTCCAAGGGCAGGAATAGCACGGGTTAGATACAGAATAAAGCTCCCTCTACACTGTCCCCATCAAACACTCCCAGGTCAAGTACAGTACGGGGTTAGATACAGAGTAAAGCTCCCTTGATACTGTAACCATCAAACACTCCCAGGACAGGTGCAGCACGGGGTTAGATACAGAGTAAAGCTCCCTCGATATTGTCCCAATCAAACACTCCCAGGACAGGTACAGCACGGGGTTAGAAACAGAGTAAAGGTCACTCGATACTGTCCCCATCAAACACTCCCAGGACAGGTACAGCACGGGGTTAGATACAGAGTAAAGGTCACTCGATACTGTCCCCATCAAACACTCCCAGGACAGGTACAGCATGGGGTTAGATACAGAGTAAATTTCCCTCTAACCTGTCCCCATCAAACACTCCCAGGACTGGTTCAGCACGGGGTTAGATACAGAGTAAAGCTCCCTCTACACCGTCCCCATCAAACACTCCCAGGGCAGGTACAGCACAGCGTTAGATACAGAGTAAAGCTCCCTCTACACTGTCCCCATCAAACACTCCCAGGACAGGTACAGCGAGGGTTAGATACAGAGTAAAGCTCCCTCTACACTGTCCCCATCAAACACTTCCAGGACAGATACAGTACAGGGTTAGATACAGAGTAAAGCTCCCTCTATACTGTGCCCATCAAACACTCCCAGGACAGGTACAGCACGGGGTTAGATACAGAGTAAAGCTCCCTCTATACTGTGCCCATCAAACACTCCCAGGACAGGTACAGCACGGGGTTAGAAACAGAGTAAAGGTCACTCGATACTGTCCCCATCAAACACTCCCAGGACAGGTACAGCACGGGGTTAGATACAGAGTAAAGCTCCCTCTATACTGTCCCCAACTAACACTCCCAGGACAGGTACAGCACAGGGTTAAATATAGAATTAAGCTCCCTCCATACTGTTCCCATCAAACACTCGCAGAGAGAAATAGAGACTGAGATACGGGTTAAGAAAGGATCTCCATCCTCCCTCACCAACTCTCTCTCATCCATAACTGGAGAGAGCATTGGAATGAGAGAGCACGGGGGGTGGTGGTGGGTGCGATGGTGCAGAGATAGTTTGGGGGGTGGAAGAGAAAGCGTGGGGTTGGCAGAGAGGGTGTGGGCCAAGATGATGATCAGAGAGAGAGTGCATGTGAGAGACAGAGATTGTGTGTGTGAGAGAGAGATGGTGTGTGCGCGTGGGAGATTGTGCGTGCAAGAGATAGAGTGTGAGAGCGAGCGTGTGAGAGGGATTGTGAAAGAGCGATTGCTTGTGAAAGGGAGAGAGTGAGAGAGAGTTGGAGTGAGAGGGTGAGAGAGTGCGAATGAGAGTGAGAGAGCTTTTGGGTGAGAGGTTTGGAGTAATAGGGAGGGAGAGTTGGGGTGAGAGAGTGGGGAAGGGAGGAAGAGAGGTTAGGGGTGAGAGGGAGAGAGGGTTGGGGTGAGAGAGAGAGTGAGTTGGGGTATGAGGGTGGGAGGTTTGGAGTGAGAGGGAGAGACTGTTGGGGTGAGAGGGAGAGAGAGTTGGGGTGAGTGGGAGAGCGGGTTGTGGTGAGAGGGAGAGAGGGTTGCATTGAGAGGGAGAGAAGTTTGGGGTGAGTGGGAGAGAGTTTTGGTGAGAGTTAGAGGGGGTTGTGCTGTGAGGTTGAGAGAGTTGGGGTGAGAGGGAGAGAGTGTTGGGGTGAGAGGGAGAGAACGATGGGGTGAGAGGGAGAGAGGTTTGGGGTGAGAGGGAGAGAAGGTTGGGGTGAGAGGGAGAGAGGGTTGGGTGAGAGGGAGAGAGGGTTGGTGTAAGAGGGAATGAGGAGTTGGTGAGAGTGAGAGAGAGTTGGGTGGAGAGGGTGAGAGAGTGGGGATGAGAGTGAGAGAGCTTTTGGGTGAGTGGTTCGGGGTGATAGGGAGAGAGTGTTGGGGTAGGAGGTAGAGTGGGTGGGAGTGATAGGGAGAGAGAGTTGGGGAGATTGGGAGAGAGAGTTGGGGTGAGAGGGAGATAATGTTGGGGTGAGAGGGAGACAGGGTTGGGGTGAGAGGGAGACAGTGTTGGGGTGAGAGGGAGACAGTGTTGGGGTGAGAGGGAGACAGTGTTGGGGTGAGAGGGAGACAGTGTTGCGGTGAGAGGGAGACAGTGTTGCGGTGAGAGGGAGACAGTGTTGGGGTGAGAGGGAGACAGTGTTGGGGTGAGAGGGAGACAGTGTTGGGGTGAGAGGGAGACAGTGTTGGGGTGAGAGAGAGACAGTGTTGGGCTGAGAGGGAGACAGTGTTGGGGTGAGAGGGAGACAGTGTTGGGGTGAGAGGGAGAGAGTTTTGGAGTGAGAGGGAGAGAGAGTGGGGATGAGATGGTGAGATGGTTGGTGTGAGAGGGTGAATGGGTTGTGTTGAGAGGTAGAGAGGGTTGGAGTGAGAGGGAATGAGGGTTGGGGTGAGAGGGAGAGAATATTGGGGTGAGAGGGACAGAGTGTTAGGGTGAGAGGTAGATTATGTTGGGGTGAGATGGAGAGAGTGTTGGGGTGAGAGGGAGAGTGGGTTGGGGTGAGAGGGAGAGTGGGTTGGGGAGAGAGGGAGAGTGGGTTGGGGTGTGAGGGAGAGTGGGTTGGGGTGAGAGGGAGAGTGGGTTGGGGTGAGAGGGAGAGTGGGTTGGGGTGAGAGGGAGAGTGTGTTGGGGTGAGAGGGAGAGTGGGTTGGGGTGAGAGGGAGAGTGGGTTGGGGTGAGAGGGAGAGTGGGTTGGGGTGAGAGGGAGAGTGGGTTGGGGTGAGAGGGTGAGTGGGTTGGGGTGAGAGGGAGAGTGGGTTGGGGTGAGAGGGAGAGTGGGTTGGGGTGAGAGGGAGAGTGGGTTGGGGTGAGAGGGAGAGTGGGTTGGGGTGAGAGGGAGAGTGGGTTGGGGTGAGAGGGAGAGTGGGTTGGGGTGAGAGGGAGAGTGGGTTGGGGTGAGAGGGAGAGTGGGTTGGGGTTAGAGGGAGAGTGGGTTGGGGTGAGAGGGAGAGTGGGTTGGGGTGAGAGGGAGAGAGAGTTGGGGTGAGAGGGAGAGTGGGTTGGGGACTGCGATTACTGCCATTGTTTTGGGGGTTTGTGTGAGATCAGGGTTTGGAACTGGAGTAACACAACCAACAGGGGAAAGAAATATAAATTTATTATTAAGCCAAAAATAAAGACAGGCCCTTGTTGAGACCATGTCTGTCCTGGGATTAACCCTCAGTGGACAGGAGCAGCAAGGGGTCCTGTCCTGTTATTAACATTCAATGGACAGGATCAGCAAGGGGTCCTGTCTGGAAAGAGAGAGGGAGAGGGAAAGCTGGAGTGACAGAGACAGGGAAATGCCACCCCCTCCCCCAGAAACTTCATGTGTTCCCTGTTGCAGTTCAGGAAAAGCTGCAGGCCGTTTCTGCACAGGGGGATCCCACAGGCAGCAATGTAATGCTATCCGGATGGGAACAGGGAGACACATTTCCTTCCCCAGCCTCATGCCTGCTGTAACCCTCCCTCTTCCCCCTCTCCCCCACCCCGGGCACCATGTGTGCTCTGAGTCCGGACACATCCCCAGAAAGGCCTAAACTCCTTCTCTTCAAACCGGGGACAAGCTGCTGCTTCCTGGGGGAGACTTTTTGAAATCTCCATCCCAGCATCGATTTTTACAAACCAGGCGTCCCCGGGAGGGTGTGACTGAGGCTTTTCTGCAGAGACTGGGAGCTGGGCACTGACTCCACACTGGAGACCCTCCCCTAACCCCCCCCAGACCCTGTGTCTCTTCCTCACCCCCAACCCCCTGCCTCTGTGTCACTGTCTTTTCCTGTTTCCCTCAATCTCCCCCCTCTCTCTCTGTTGTAACGTAGGGACACATCCTAGAGAGACTGAATTCAAAAGATGTTCCACCTCCAAATTCATCGCCCTGCCTAAAACACCAGCATTATTCAGGAATTAGCACAAACTTTTACACACACTCACAGTTAGAATGAGATTTTAAAATAAATCCTGGGATGGTAATTTTAAAAAGTGTCCCAAAGGAATGAGCAGCCCCTTCCCAAACTGAAAGAGGGAGTTTAGCACCTTCAAGAGTCTGATGGGGGAGGGGGACAGGGGGAACCATTTGAATTCAATTTATGCAGTTAAATGTCCTTGCTTTTGTCCTTTCAACAAAATTTCTCTCTTTTTCTCCTGAGAAATTTGTATTCTGAAAACTGGAAGGTGAGGATCCATAGAGGGAAAGTCTGGGACAAGGACAAGGAGCTTCTTCCAGAGGGGGATAGTCTGAGGCCTGGTCCACAGGCTTCACCCACATGAATTGTGTCTGTTTATTACCCCAGTCGAGGTTTAATTTTCATCTCTGAGACACAGAGTGAGAGAGTGAATGAGTGAGGGGGACACAGATGTGATTTTTACAAACCAGGCATCCCCGGGAGGGTGTGACTGAGGCTTTTCTGCAGAGACTGGGAGCTGGGTACTGACTCCACACTGGAGAACCTCCCCTATCCAACCCCCCAAGACCCTGTGTCTCTTCCTCACCCCCCACCCCCTGCCTCTGTGTCACTGTCTTTTCCTGTTTCCCTCAATCTCCTCCCTCTCTCTCTGTTGTAACGTAGGGACACATCCTAGAGAGACTGAATTCAAATGACTGTTCCACCTCCCAATTCATCGCCCTGCCTAAAACACCAGCATTATTCAGGAATTAGCACAAACTTTTACACACTCTCACAGTTAGGACTTGGTAAAGGGCTCCTAAGGGACAGGAAATCAGTCCAATCAGCACATTTTTAATAAATTAACTGGTTGTGGGACAGTATGAAACACTGCAGGCAATTTTTGCATAGCAACATCCCACAGGGTACAGCCAGCTCTGCTCAGCACTTTTTAAATGGGGCAATATTTACACAGAGAGAGAGAGGCAGCAAGTTGGAGAGGGACTAAGACAGTGAAGACCCCCGACCCCTTCAGAACCTCAGAAAGACTGAGCGCTTTGCAGTGAAAGAATGAATGTTTAAAATGCTCTCATTGTTAGTGAGTCACTTGCTTCACTGTCCCTGGATTCATTTACGCAATTCAGCCTTTTCTAAAAGATGTGACTGGGAGCTGGGCAGATTCTACACATTGGAGACCCCCTGATCCTGTGTCTATTCACACCCCCTCCTCCTCTTGTTTTACTATCTCAGCCCCTCTGTTTCACCTCACTCACTCCCCCCTTTCTCTCTCTCTCTCTCTCTTCCCCCATTGGAGAGACCGAAGGGGAGAGAGGAGACTGAGAATTTGACAGTCAGAGATCGGTGAAGTGAATTAAATCGGCTGCCGGGCCTTTACCTTTCACCGTGACATGAATTGCTCTCAGACAAGGGCCCTGTGCTCTTGGTGAATTAGACCCGGGTGCAAGTTCGGGCCTTTTTAATTCCACGCCCCTGTGAGTGCTGGATAGAAAGGGCACTCTGGAAAGCTCCTGTCTCACCATCGACAAAAATCCACACCGCACTGGCCATCTTTTACATTTAGATGTAAAAAGATAGAGAGTTATCTCTCCCTACACTGTGCCCATCAATCACTCCCTGGACAGGTACAGCACGGGGTTAGATACAGAGTAAAGCTCCCTCTACACTGCCCCCATCAAACACTCCCAGGACAGGTACAGCACGGGGTTACATACAGAGAAAAGCTCCCTCTGCACTGTCCCCATCAAATACTCGCTGGACAGGAACAGGACAGGGTTAGATACAGAGTAAAGCTCCCTCTATACTGTCTCCATTAAACACTCCCAGGACAGGAACAGATCAGGGTTAGATACAGAGTAAAGCTACCTCTACACTTACCCCATCAAACACTCACAGGGCAGGTAAAGCACTGGGTTAGATACAGAGTAAAGCTTCCTCTACACTTACACCATCAAACTCTCCCAGGACTGGTACAGCACAGCATTAGATACAGAGTAAACCTCCCTCTATACTCACCCCATCAAGCACTCCCTGGACTGGTACCGCACGTGGTTAGATACAGAGTAAAGCTCCCTCTACACTGTCTCCATCAAACACTCCAAGGACTGGTACTGATCAGGGTTAGATACAGAGTAAAGCTCCCTCTATACTGTCCCCATCAAACACTCCCAGGACAGGTACAGCACGGGGTTAGATACAGAGTAATGCTCCCCCGATAATGTCCCCATCAAACACTCCAAGGACAGGTACAGCACGGGGTTAGATACAGAGCAAAGCTCCTTCGATACTGTCCCCATAAAACACTCCCAGGACAGTTACAGAACGGGCTTAGATACAGAGTAAAGCTCCCTCTACACTGTCCCCATCAAACACTGCCAGGGCAGGTACAGCACGGGGTTAGATACAGAGTAAAGCTCCCTCGATACTGTACCCATCAAACATTCCCAGGACAGGTACAGCACGGGGTTAGATACAGAGTAGGCCTCACTCGATACTGTCTCCATCAAACACTCCCAGGACAGGTGCAGCCCGGGTATGATACAGAGAAAAGCTCCCTCGATACTGTCCCCATCAAACACTCCCAGGACAGGTACAGCACGGGGTTAGATACAGAGTAGAGCTCACTCGATACTGTCTCCATCAAACACTCCCAGGGCAGGTACAGCACGGGGCTAGATACAGAGTAAAGCTCCCTCGATACTGTCCCCATCAAACACTCCCAGGGCAGTACAACACACGGTTATATACAGAGTAAAGCTCCCCCTACACTGTGCCCATCAAACATTCCCAGGGCAAGTGCAGCACGGGGTTAGATACAGAGTAAACCTCCCTCGATAATGTCCCCAACAAACACTCCCAGGAAAGGCACAGCACGGGGTTAGATACAGAGTAAACCTCCCTCTACACTGTCCCCATCAAACACTCCCAGGACAGGAACAGGACAGGGTTAGAAACAGAGTAAAGCTCCATCTATACTGTCCCCATCAAACATTCCCAGGACAGGAACAGGACAGGGTTAGATACAGAGTAAAGCTTCCTCTACACTTTCCCCATCAAAAACTCCCAGGGCAGGTAATGCACTGGGTTAGAGAAAAAGTAAAGCTCACTCTACACTCTCTCCATCAAACACTCCCAGGACCGGTACAGCACAGGGTTAGATACAAAGTAAAGCTCCCTCTATACTGTCCCCATCAAACACTCCAAGGACTGGTACAGCATGGGGTTAGATACAGAGTAAAGCTCCCCCTACACTGTGCCCATCATACACTCCCAGGGCAGTTACAGCACGGGGTTAGATACAGAGTAAAGCTCCCCCTACACTGTGCCCATCATACACTCCCAGGGCAGTTACAGCATGGGGTTAGATACAGAGTAAAGCTCCCCCTACACTGTGCCCATCATACACTCCCAGGGCAGTTACAGCACGGGGTTAGATACAGAGTAAATCTCCATCTACACCGTCCCCATCAAACACTCCCACTGGCCCCCTCAGTTCCTCTTAGGATTTGATAATTTGATCAAGTCACCCCTGATGCTACTAAATTTGAAGGAATAGAACCCGTGTTTGTGCAATCTCACTTTGCAATTTAACCCTTGGAATCCAGGTCTCATTCTGGCAAATCTGTGATGCACTCGAACTGTCTAAACTGTCCCTGGAGTGTCGGATTAACCCGGGTCACTCACATACACCCAGGTCAGGTTCAAGACTCACCTGTCTCACTCACTGAGACGCTCCTGTATCACTGGCCTTATTGTAGTCGGATGCCACGTTGGGAGCAGGACAGGTAGACGGGATTAGGATGACTGCTCATGTGCAGGGTAAACCCGAGGAATCTATCAGAGAATCAGAACAGACCAGGGAGAATCAAACATGGAAACAGATGTTCAATTTATTAGGCCTGATTTGTGGATTGTTTTTGATGAGAATGTTGCCAACAAACATTCCCAGAGATGATGCAGCAGGGGCTAGATACAGAGTAAAGCTCCCTCGATACTGTCCCCATCAAACACTCCCAGGACAGGTACAGCACGCATTTAGATACAGAGTAAAGCTCCCTCTATACTGTGCCCATCAAACACGCCCAGGACAGGTACAGCACGGGGTTACATACAGGGAAAAGCTCCCTCTGCACTGTCCCCATCAAACACTCCCAGGACAGGTACAGCACGGGGTTAGATACAGAGTAAAGCTCCCTCTATACTGTCCCCATCAAACTCTTCCAGGACAGGTAAAGCACGGGGTTAGATACAGAGTAAAACTCCCTCTATACTGTGCCCACCAAACACTCCCAAGACAGGTACTGCACGGGGTTAGATACAGAGTAAAGCTCCCTCGATACTGTCCCCATCAAACACTCCCAGGACAGGTACAGCATTGGGTTAGATACAGAGTAAAGCTCCCTCTATATTGTGCCCATCAAACACACCCAGCGCAGCTACAGCACGGGGTTATATACAGAGTAAAGCTCCCTCGATACTGTCTCCATCAAACACTCCCAGGACAGGTACAGCACGGGGTTAGATACAGAGTAAAGCTCCCTCTATACTGTCCCCAACTGACACTCCCAGGATAGGTACAGCACAGGGTTAAATATAGAATAAAGCTCCCTCCATACTGTCCCCATCAAACACTCGCAGAGAGAAATAGAGACTGAGAAACGGATAGAGAAGGGATCTCCATCCTCCCTCACCAACTCTCTCTCATCCAAAACTGGAGAGAATATGGGAATGAGAGAGCACGGGGTGGGGTGGTGGGTGGGATTGTGCAGAGATAGTTTGGGGGGTGGGAGAGAAAGCGTGGGGTTGGCAGAGAGGGTGCGGTCCAAGATGATGATCAGAGAGAGAGTGCATGTGAGAGACAGAGATTGTGTGTGTGAGAGAGAGATGGTGTGTGTGCGTGGGAGATTGTGTGTGCAAGAGATTGAGTGTGAGAGCGAGCGTATGAGAGGGATTGTGAAAGAGGGATTGCCTGTGAAAGGGAGAGAGTGAAAGAGAGTTGGTGTGAGAGGCTGAGAGAGTGCGGATGAGAGTGAGAGAGCTTTTGGGTGAGAGGTTTGGAGTGATAGGGAGGGAGAGTTGGGGTGAGAGAGTGGGGAAGGGAGGGAGAGAGGTTTGGGGTGAGAGGGAGAGAGGGTTGGGTGAGAGAGAGAGTGAGTTGGGGTATGAGGGTGGGAGGTTTGGGCTGAGAGGGAGAGACTGTTGGTGTGAGAGGGAGACCGGGTTGTGGTGAGAGGGAGAGAGGGTTGCATTGAGAGGGAGAGAAGTTTGGGGTGAGTGGGAGAGAGTTTTGGTGAGAGTTAGAGAGGGTTGTGCTGAGAGGGTGAGAGAGTTGGGGTGAGAGGGAGAGAGTGTTGGGATGAGATTGTAAGAGGGTTGAGGTGAGAGGGAGAGAGGTTTGGGGTGAGAGAGAGAGAAGGATGGGGTGAGAGGGAGAGAGGGTTGGGTGAGAGGGAGAGAGGGTTGGTGTAAGGGGGAATGAGGAGATGGTGAGAATGAGAGAGAGTTGGGGGGAGAGGTTGAGAGAGCAGGGATGAGAGTGAGAGATCTTTTGGGTGAGTGGTTTGGGGTGATAGGGAGAGAGTGTTGGGGTAGGAGGTAGAGAGGGTGGGAGTGATAGGGAGAGAGAGTTGGGGAGATTGGGAGAGAGAGTTGGGGTGGCAGGGAGATGAGTTGGGGTGAGAGGGAGATAGTGTTTGGGTGAGAGGGAGAGTGGGGATGAGATGGTGAGTTGGTTGGTGTGAGAGGGAGAATGGGTTGTGTTGAGAGGCAGAGAGGGTTGGAGTGAGAGGGAATGAGGGTTGGGGTGAGAGGGAGACAGTGTTGGGGCGAGAGGGAGACAGTGTTGGGGTGAGAGGGAGACAGTGTTGGGGTGAGAGGGAGACAATGTTGGGGTGAGAGGGAGACAGTGTTGGGGTGAGAGGGAGACAGTGTTGGGGTGAGAGGGAGACAGTGTTGGGGTGAGAGGGAGACAGTGTTGGGGTGAGAGGGAGACAGTGTTGGGGTGAGAGGGAGACAGTGTTGGGGTGAGAGGGAGACAGTGTTGGGGTGAGAGTGAGAGAGTACCTCTGTCTGGAAAGAGGGTTGAAACAGAGGGGCTGAGATAGTAAAACAAGAGGAGTGGGTGTGAATAGACACAGGATCTGGGGGTCTCCAATGTGTAGAATCTGCCCAGCCCCCAGTCACATCTTTTAGAAAAGGCCGAATTGCGAAAATGAATCCAGGGGCAGTGAAGCAAGTGACTCACTAACAATGAGAGCATTTTAAACATTCATTCTTTCACTGCAAAGCGCTCAGTCTTTCTGAGGTTCTGAAGGGGTCGGGGGTCTTCACTGTCTTAGTCCCTCTCCAACTTGCTGCCTCTCTCTCTCTGTGTAAATATTACCCCATTTAAAAAGTGCTGAGCAGAGCTGGCTGCACCCTGTGGGATCTTGCTGTGCACAAATTCCCTGCAGTGTTTCATACTCTGCCACAACCAGTTAATTTATTAAAAATGTGCTGATTGGACTCGTTTCCTGTCCCTCAGAAGCCCTTTACCAAGTCCTAACTGTGAGAGTGTGTAAAAGTTTGTGCTAATTCCTGAATAATGCTGGTGTTTTAGGCAGGGCGATGACTTGGGAGGTGGAACAGTCATTTGAATTCAGTCTCTCTAGGACGTGTCCCTACGTTACAACAGAGAGAGAGGGGGGAGATTGAGGGAAACAGGAAAAGACAGTGACACAGAGGCATGGATTTGGGGGTGAGGAAGAGACACAGGGTCTTGGGGGGTTGGATAGGGGAGGTTCTCCAGTGTGGAGTCAGTACCCAGCTCCCAGTCTCTGCAGAAAAGCCTCAGTCACACCCTCCCGGGGATGCCTGGTTTGTAAAAATCACATCTGTGTCCCCCTCACTCATTCACTCTCTCACTCTGTGTCTCAGAGATGAAAATTAAACCTCGATTGGGGTAATAAACAGACACAATTCATGTGGGTGAAGCCTGTGGACCAGGCCTCAGACTATCACCCTCTGGAAGAAGCTCCTTGTCCTTGTCCCAGACTTTCCCTCTATGGATCCTCACCTTCCAGTTTTCAGAATACAAATTTCTCAGGAGAAAAAGAGAGAAATTTTGTTGAAAGGACAAAAGCAAGGACATTTAACTGCATAAATTGAATTCAAATGGTTCCCCCTGTCCCCCTCCCATCAGACTCCAGAAGGTGCTAAACTCCCTCTTTCAGTTTGGGAAGGGGCTGCTCATTCCTTTGGGACACTTTTTAAAATTACCATCCCAGGATTTATTTTAAAATCTCATTCTATCTCAGAGGATGTGAGTGGAGGTGGCTTGTGACTACACACTGGAGACCATCAGACCCTGACTCTCTTTCCCACACCCCCTCCTGTTTTTGCACCTCCACTCGCCTTGGCATCCCTCTCTCTCTCTGTTTCAATCACTCCCTCCCTTTTCTCTCTCTGCTCCCGTCTCTCACATTCAGGGTAAAGATGGATGCTCCTATCTAGGCCCTTATCCCTCTCCTCTCTTTCTCGATCCCTCTTTCTCGCTCGTTCTCTCTGTCCATCTTTCTATTTTCCTTCCCCCTGTCTCATGTGCTCTGCATTGAAATGAGAGATGAAATGTTCCTGTCTCCCCATTTCAAATAATGACAAATCACATTGCTTTTTCTGGTCAGTTTTTGTTGATTAAAGTTTAAAATGGGCACAAAGACAGCTGGAGAGAGAGAGAGAGAGGGAGAAAAGCTGGAGAGAGAAAGACACAGAAAATCACACAGGTAAAACTAAAGTCAGAATCTCAGTAAAC
Organism: Cetorhinus maximus; assembly: GCF_964194155.1. Classification (NCBI taxonomy): domain Eukaryota; kingdom Metazoa; phylum Chordata; class Chondrichthyes; order Lamniformes; family Cetorhinidae; genus Cetorhinus; species Cetorhinus maximus. Next base: position 199,619 of record NW_027596523.1, read on the forward strand.
TGAACAGTAATGGCCCCTGTGAATCTGATTGAACAGATTCCACTTCATCGCATTGTCTCCCCACCTGTCTTATTTAGCAATTATAACAAGCTTTTAAACAGCTTCAGATTTCAGATTTTTAATCTCCTCTTTGTCACACACCTCAATGAAATACAATGAAATATTTCATCAAATCACAACCTCACCTAAATTCCAGTGTAAAGCTTCATCCACACTGTTCAACAAACACACCCAAACCAAATACAGTATGGGGTTCGATAGAGTGTAACATTCCCTCTGCTCTGTCCCATCAAACAGGCCCAGGAACATCGTTGGCCACCTATCTGCCCACTCTCCCAACTTGTCAATGTCCTTTTGATGCTCAACACTGTCCCCCTCTCTGTTTATTATTCTCCCAAGTTTTGTGCCATCCACAAACTCTGAAATGGTCCCCTGCACACCAATATCTCAATCATTTATATACATCAGGGAAATCCAGGGTTCCAATAATGACCCCTGGGGAACTCCACTACAATCCTACATACAGCCGGAAAAATATCCGTGAACTCTCTGTTTCCTATCCATCAGCCAATTCTGTATCCACATTTCGCTGGTCTGACTCGTCTGCCTATTCTCGGGACCCTGAAAAAATTTTCCATTCAGCTTTATATCCAATTTTGGCTCAAAAGAAGCTGGGAGGGGGAGAGAGAGAGAGAGATAGAGGGCGAGATAGATGGGATGAAAGAGGTACAGAGATAGAAAGAGAGACAAGGCGAGAGGGAGAGAGATGGGGGCGACAGAGAGAGGAGCAGAGCAACGGAGGAAAGGAGTGAGAGAGAGGGAGAGATAGCCGGAATGAGAGATAGAGAGACAGAACGACGGAGAGACAGGGTGAGAGAGAAAGAGAGCTGGGGCGAGCGAGTGAGATAGAGAGAAGAGATAAAATGAAAGGAAAAGGGATGAGGTGAGAGAGAGAGAGGTGAAGAGAGGGGAGCGAGTGTAGGGTAAAGTGATGGGGTCAGAGAGAGAAACAGAGAAATGTGGTAGAGTGGCAGAGAGATGGGGTGGGAGAGGGAGAAAATGAAAATGACGGTGAGAGAAGGAGAAAGTGTAGGGGGAAACTGAAAATGTTCAGAAATTATTGAGTGTAAACAACAATATCCTGTGACATATCCCTTCTCCATCTTTAAATTGGAGGGAGATCCTTTCTCCATCTTTAAAATGGGGGGAGACCCCTTCCTCAACTTGTGATGTGGAAGTGCTGGAATCTAATCGAGGGGTTTGTGGGGTTTATATATAGAATAATAGATACCAAGGATTGAGTTAGAGACTGCAATCTAATCGAGGGGTTCGGGGCGGATTATATATAGAATAACATATACCGGGAGTGAGTTACAGACTGCAATCTAATCGAGGGGTTCAGGGGGTTTATATATAGGATAATAGATACCCGGGAGTGAGTTACAGACTGGAATCTAATCGAAGTGTTCAGGGGGTTTATATATATAATAATTACCCAGGAGTGAGTAACAGACTGGAATCTAATCGAGGTGTTCAGGGGGTTTATATAAAGAATAATAGATACCAAGGATTGAGTTACAGGCTGGAATCTAATCGAGGTGTTCGGGGTGGTTTGGAGACTGACAGTGCGTTTTCAGGGTAGAGCGTCTGTCATTATATTAACAGATTGTGGAGGTTATCCGTACTCAGCATCAATTTCCGTTCATGTGAGAGAGATCCAAACTAATACCACACTTGGTGTTTTAAAATGTTTCTTAGTTTCTCTCCTGAAATTCTAAAATTCTAAACATAGTTGAAAAACCATGACCCCAAGCCCAGACTCCCCAAACCAGCGGAAATAGTTAGTCTTTTTCAAACCTCTACTTCCATTATTATCCTGAAATATTTCATCAAATCACCCCCTCACCTAAATTCCAGTGTCAAGCTTCATCTACACTGTTCAACAAACACACCCAAACCAAATACAGTATGGGGTTCGATAGAGTGTAACATTCCCTCTGCACTGTCCCATCAAACAGGCCCAGGGATGGGCCAGCACAGTGTTAGATACCAAGTAAAGACAGGGCCTATTGAGTGATAAACAGAGTTTCTCCATCTTTAAAATGGACGGAGATATCTGTGTCTCTGTCACGTTGAAAGGACAAATTTACCATTCGTGAGGAGTCAACTCTGTCATAAATGTCCCAGCGCTGTGGGAACATAAAATGGCCACTGTGAATAAACCTAAAATGGCTGCCTGGTGTTTGGGGATTTTTCTTACAGAATCTGAGAGGGGGAGAGAGAGAGAGAGAGAGAGAGAGAGAGCAGACGCGGAATGAGGGAATGTTAAAGAGAGAGACACAGAGTGACAGGGGATGAACAGGCAGACGATGAAAGAATGATATCGGTCATAACATTGGGACATTTCTGACTGAGATGAATTATGGCAAACTAGTGGCATTCTATCCTATTATCTTAAATTGTTAATAAATACTGAGAAACAGACACAGACACGGGCTTTGCAGCAGCAGAAAGAATGTCAATCATTCCATCCCGGGGGTTTTTACTTCCAGATTCAGTTTTAGAAAATTCAGAATTCAAATTCACAACAGCAAAGTGTGGGACTGAACGCCCGGATCCTTCAATATTCCAGGGAATACACGTGGAATTTATGTCTCCATACCTGTGTCTCTGTCACGTTTAAATTAATAATGTTACATGAGTCAACTCTGTCCTAAGTGTCTCAGTGCTGTGGGGGCAAAAAATGGCCACTGTGAACCAACCTAAAATGGCTGCCTGGTGTTTGTAGACTAGAATAACAGATATCCGGGAGTGAGTTACAGAGTGGAATCTAATCAAGGAGGCCATTCAGCCCATCAAACTACTTTACACACTCTGCAAGGAAAGTTTCACTGGTCTCACTCGTCCGCCCTTTGCCCAAAACCCTGAAAATATTTTCCCTTCAGCTTAAAACCCAAAATTTGCTGAAAAGGGAAATTGGGGATGGTGGGGAGAGGGGGAGGCTGATGGAGTGAGAGAGAGAGTAAATGAGAGAGAGAGGCAGAGAGATGGTGAGGGAGAGACAGATTGAGATAGAGAAAGGGAGACAAAACTCGCCAAGAGAGAGAGAGAGAGAGACAGGGCGAGATAGAGAGAGGGGCAGGGTGTTGTAGTGAGAGAGAGACAGTGAAAGGCGAGGCGAGAAAGAGAGCGATGGAGAAAGAGACAGGCTAATCTTAAACAGTTAATAAATACTGAGAAACAGACACAGACACGGGCTTTGTAGCAGCAGAATGAATGTGAATCATTCCATCCCGGGGGTTTTTACTTCCAGATTCAGTTTCAGAAAATTCAGAATTCAAATTCACAGCAGCAAAGTGTGGGACTGAACGCCCGGAACCTTCAATATTCCAGGGAATACACAGGGAATTCATGTCTCCATACATGTGTCTCTGTCACGTTTAAAATACTAATGTTACATGAGTCAACTCTGTCCTAAGTGTCCCAGTGCTGTGGGGACATAAAATGGCCACTGTGAACAAACCTAAAATGGCTGCCTGGTGTTTGTAGACTAGATTCTCAGAGGAAGAGAGGCAGGGAGAGAAGACACAGATCGAGTGAATGAGAAATAGAGACTCTCAGACCAAGTGGATGACTGAGAGCCAGACAGTGAATAAAGGATATTGGTCCTAGCACATGGAAAGAGCAAGAGGCCATTTAACCCTCCAACCCTGTTCTGACATTCAATGAGATTCTACCTAATCTGGGATCCAACCCTTTGTCTCAAATCTCTGCAGCCTGTTAGGTAACAGAAATCTATCAGCCTCAGTTTTAAACATGGACTAGTGGCTCAGCATCAATTTCCGTTCATGTGAGAGAGATCCAAACTAATACCACACTTGGTGTTTTAAAGTGTTTCTTAGTTTCCCTCCTGCAATTCTAAAATTCTAAACATAGTTGAAAAACCATGACCCCAAGGCCCAGACTCCCCAAACCGGCGGGAATAGTTAGTCTTTTTCAAACCTCTACTTGCATTATTATCCTGAAATATTTCATCAAATCACCCCCTCACCTAAATTCCAGTGTAAAGCTTCATCCACACTGTTCAACAAACACACCCAAACCAAATACAGTATGGGCTTTGATAGAGAGTTAAATTCCCTCTGCTCTGTACCATCAAACAGGCCCAGGGAAGGGTCAACACCTGGTTAGATACCAAGTAAAGACAGGGCCTATTGTGTGATAAACAGAGAAATGGTCGTGTGTAGTCCAAACAGAGGCCGGGTGAAGTGTAGCATTCGCAGAGACACGGCCACATGTTATATCAACTTAGAGAATGTCTAGTGCAGTATTAACTCAGGCAGGGTCTAGTGTAATTGAAACAGAGGCCTGGTCTAGTGCAGTCAGAATGGAAACAGGTTGTTGCTCAGAAACCAATGAAGACAAGGACAAGGCCAATTGTGTGAGGCATTTCTCATCATCTCTGATCTTATGAAGAAAGGATTCTGATTTTCTTATGAGGAAAGGTTGGACAGGCTGGGCCTGTATCCATTGGAGTTTAGAATTTGGAGAGGTGATCTTAGTGAAAGATGTAAGTTCCTGAGGGGTCTTAACAGGGTGGATGTGGAGAAGATGTTTCCCCTTGTGGGAGAGTTTGGAACTAGGGGCGAAGCTTAAAACTATTTTCAAACAATTTTAAAAATGGATGCTAAGCTCCAATTCACACTCAGTGATGCAGTCTATAAAAAAAAGGGAATTATTTAAAAAGATCTGAAAATGTCTACAAATCACAGCACACCCCAAACGAAGCTGATTCCAATATCAAACACAGAAGGGGTGTAAATTTCAATTCCATCCCACGTAATCACACTGCCCCGGGAATCACATACTTCCTATAGTGTGGCTCCCAGGACTGTACACAGTTTCCAGCTGAGGTCTAACTAGTGTCTGATATAAATTCAGCATAAACTCCCTGCTCCTGTACTCTAGTCCCCTATTAATAAAGCCCAGGATACGATATGCTTTATTACATAAGCGCTCAACCTGTCCAGCAACCTTCAATGATCTATGCACATCTCCACCCAGGTCTTTCTGCTCCTGCACCCCCTTCAAAATTTCACCCCTAATTTTATTTTTCCTGTCCATGTTTCTCCTACCAAAATGCATCACCTCACACGTCTCCACATTGAACATCATTGGCCACCTATCAGCCCACTCTACCAACTTGTCAATGTCCTTTTGAAGCTCTACACTGTCCCCCTCTCTGTTTATCATTCTCCCAAGTTTTGTGCCATCCACAAACTCTGAAATGGTCCCCTGCACACCAATATCTCAATCATTTATATACATCAGGGAAATCCAGGGTTCCAATACTGACCCCAGTGAAACTCCACTACAATCCTACATACAGCCGGAAAAATATCCGTGAACTCTCTGTTTCCTATCCATCAGCCAATTCTGTATCCACATTTCGCTGGTCTGACTCGTCTGCCTATTCTCGGGACCCTGAAAAAATTTTCCATTCAGCTTTATATCCAATTTTGGCTCAAAAGAATCTGGGAGAGGGAGAGAGTGAGAGAGAGAGAGGGCGAGATAGATGGGATGAAAGAGGTACAGAGATAGAAAGAGAGACAAGGCGAGAGGGAGAGAGAGATGGGGGCGACAGAGAGAGGAGCAGAGCAACGGAGGAAAGGAGTGAGAGAGAGAGGGAGAGATAGCCGGAATGAGAGATAGAGAGACAGAGCGGCGGAGAGACAGGGTGAGAGAGAAAGAGAGCTGGGTCGAGCGAGTGAGATAGAGAGAAGGGATAAAATGAAAGGAAAAGGGATGAGGTGAGAGAGAGAGAGGTGAAGAGAGGGGAGCGAGTGTTGTGTAAAGTGATGGGGTGAGAGAGAGAAACAGAGAAATGTGGTAGAGTGGCAGAGAGATGGGGTGGGAGAGGGAGAGAATGAAAATGACGGTGAGAGAAAGAGAAAGTGTAGGGGGAAACTGAAAATGTTCAAAAATTAGTTAACGTTATGAGTATAAAGAACAATATCCTGTGACATATCCCTTCTCCATCTTTAAATTGGAGGGAGATCCTTTCTCCATCTTTAAAATGGGGGGAGACCCTTTCCTCGACTTGTGATGTGGAAGTGCTGGAATCTAATCGAGGGGTTTGTGGGGTTTATATATAGAATAATAGATACCAAGGATTGAGTTACAGACTGGAATCTAATCTAGGTGTTCAGGGGGTTTATATATATTATAATAATTACCCGGGAGTAAGTTACAGGCTGGAATCTAATCGAGGTTTCAGGGGGTTTATATATATCATAATAATTTCCCGGGAGTAAGTTACAGGCGGGAATCTAATCGAGGTGTCAGGGGGTTGATATATAGAAAAATAGATACCAAGGATTGACTTACAGACTGGAATCTAATCGAGGGGTTCAGGGGGTTTATATATAGAATAATAGATACCCGGGAGGGAGTTACAGACTGGAATCTAATCGTGGGGTTCAGGGGGTTTATATATTAAATAATAGATACCCGGGAGTGAGTTACAGACTGGAATCTCATCGAGGGGTTTGGAGGGTTTATATATAGAATAATAGATACCCGGGAGTGAGTTACGGACTGGAATCTAATCGAGGGGTTCAGGGGGTTTATATACAGAATAATAGATACACGGGATTGAGTAACAGTCTGGAATCTAATCGAAGGGTTCAGGGGGTTTATATATAGAATAACAGATTCCCGGGGGTGAGTTAAAGACTGGAATCTAATCGAGGTGTTCAGGGGGATGAGATATAGAATAATAGATTCCCGGGAGTGAGTTAAAGACTGGAATCTAATCGAGGGGTTCAGGGGGCTTATATATAGAATAATAGATTCCCGGGAGTGAGTTACAGACTGGAATCACGAACAGTTGAAAATATATTTTTTCTTGTGATGTGCTGAAGTGCAGGTTACAGAGGCTGATTCATGGAATGGGTAGTGTGAGTTTTTAACCAGCTTTATCCCAAATATCAAATTTAATTTCTCATTGGAACTGTTTGATGTTTTCTTAGTCTTGACACAAATGGATAGGGACTCTTTGGACCCTCACTGTTTGCAGCCTTTCACCATTTATAATGTAACCTGTTCCATCCTTTTTAAAGTGAGGAGCCACACATTTGCCTACAATGAAATCCATCTTTCACTATTTCACCTATTCACTTAAGGTGTACATATCTCTTTGGAATTTGCAGTGCAGGTTACAGATTGGATTGGAACTTTCTGCTTTCTGAATCATTAGCCAAGTTTCACAGAGTTAAACATCAAAACTGACATTCTGAAACAGGAGAGGGCCCCACAACTTCAATTCAGTGATTCTCCAGCATCTCATGATCTGTATCTTACAATATCTCTGCCCCCTTCATGTCTCTGAAGACTTGGGAAAGTGTTTCAGACATTGGGGAACCATTTCTCTCTCTCGGGATATTTCCTTTGAAGCATTTCATCGTCTCGAGACATTTACAGTAAACGGCTTCTTCAAAGGACATCATTAAAATTCACTCTTTAATCAACCAAATCCTGTTGTCCATTCAGACTCCCTGGCCCTACATCCTATTGTTTCAAAGCTAACTTACAATTCACAATGTAGGAATGTGTCAATGCAAACACTTTCCTCACACGTTTCCACAATACTAAGGCTGACACGATTCAGGGTGAAATTTTCAAGACAACATTCATCAACTGAGAGATTTCCAACTCCAAATGGAAGCTTCAAGGTACAGAAAGTGACACAGAAATGAAACATCCCATTGATTTGTTTCTGCCTCCGTTATTGGACAGCGCGGGGTTAGATAGGAATTAAAGTTGTTCTTAAATTGTCCCCATCAAACGCTCCCAGAACAGGTAAAGCATGGGGTTTGATACAGCGTAAAGCTCACTCAACACTTGAGTTCTGAGATTAAAAAGCCTCATTCTCCTTTGAATTAGATTTCAAATTAAAAACAGTGTTCAAATTAAAAGGTCATCAGCTGGAGAAAAGGCTAAAGCTTCAAATTCCCTTTTCTATCGCTCAACTGCCAGTGTCTCTCTCTCGGCCGTTGTGCTCTTTCTCCCTCCCTGTCTCTCTCTGTCTCTCTCTATCTCTCTGCCCCACACCCCCAGACCCTCTTTTGCGCCATAATAGGATGTGAGGTTGAAGGGAAAATATTTTCAGGGTTCCGGGGAAATGGAGGACGAGTGAAACCAGTGAAAATTTTCTTGCAGAATGTCAACAGAAATTCACAGAGTGAAGGTTGAGGGAAATAACAGACACCTGGGAGTGAGTTACAGACTGGAATCTAATAGAGGTGTTTGGTGGTTTTATATATAGTGCCAACGTCACATTCCTGAGGAGTCAACTCTGTCAGAAATGTCCCAGTGCTTTGGGGACATAATATGGCCTCTGTGAACAAACCTAAAATGCTGACTGGTGTTTGTGTCATTTATATAGATTCTGAGAGAGAGGAAGAGAGAGAGAGAGAGAGAGACAGACCGAGCGAGTGAGAAGAGAGAGACTCACATCGAGACGGAGACCGAGAGACAGAGATTGAAGAAAGGATATTTATCATAGCACATGGGAAGAGGAAGATGCCATTTCTCCACACACCCTGTTTCCGACATTCAATGAGATCCTGACTGATCTCTGATCTAACTACATATCTCTTTGCGCCTTTGCCTAACAAAAATCTATCAGCCTCAAATTGAAACATGAACAAGAGACTTTGGATCAATTGCCGTTTGCAGAAGATTGTTTCAAACTAAAGCTTTGACTACACTGTTCATCAAACACTCCCAACCCAAATACAGTATGGGGTTCGATACAGAGTCAAAATACCTCTGCTCTTTCCAAGAAATTTTTAATTGTAGATTTTTATTTTTAATTTTAGGCTAACAGGACTGAAATTGTACGGCATTCCAGTGTGAGATTTAATCTCCTGTTGATTTCAATCTTTAGCTCAGGAATTCACAGTAAAACATGCAGAGAATTGAAACCTTCCTCATACAGTTCCCTGTTTGTTCCAGTGTTGGTATATTCCCTCTTTCTCTTGCGTTTTCACTTGTCTGAAGAAATTGAATTGTTGACATTGGATAATCATCCCTTTCCCATGAAAATGTAAACTCCTGGGAAACTGCAACAGACACAATCTAATGCAGTGAGCAAAATCCTGCACCTTTATTCATCAATACCATTTCCTATCTCTGTAGAAACTCCCTTCCACTGACAGATTCTGAGATCCATACTCAATCTCAAAAACCACCACAGAAAAGTGACTGCTTATTTTAAACAGTGAATCTGAACTATTTGAAGTTCTGACTCAGACACAGAATCGCAGAAATTTTGACTCTGTGGGATGAAAATTAACAGAATAACTTTGCAACATACAGGGAACATCAATAGGATTTGACCATTTGATCAAGTCACCCCTGATGCTATTAAATTTCAGGGAATACAACCCGAGTTTGTGCAATCTCACTTTGCAATTTAACCCTTGGAATCCAGGTCTCATTCTGACAAAGCTGTGATGCACTCGAACTGTCTAAACTGTCCCTGGAGTGTCGGATTAACCTGGGTCACTCACATACACCCAGGTCAGGTTCAAGACTCACCTGTCTCACTCACTGAGACGCTCCTGTATCACTGGCCTTATTGTAGTCGGATGCCGCGTTGGGAGCAGGACAGGTAGACGGGATTAGGATGACTGCTCATGTGGAGGGTAAACATGAGGAATCTATCAGAGAATCAGAACAGATCAGGGAGAATCAAACAAGGAAACTGATGTTCAATTTATTAGGCCTGATTTGTGGATTGTTATTGTTTTGGGCGAGAATGTTGCCAACAAACATTCCCAGAGATGATGCAGCAGGGACTAGATACAGAGTAAAGCTCCCTCGATACTGTCCCCATCAAACACTCCCAGGACAGGTACTGCACGGCGTTAGATACAGAGTAAAGGTCCCGCTACACTGTGGCCATCAAACACTCCCAGGGCAGGTACAGCACGGGGTTAGATACAGAGTAAAGCTTCCTCTACACTGTCCCCATCAAACACTCCCAGGACAGGTACAGCACGGGGTTAGATACAGAGTAAAGCTCCCTCTACACTGTGCCCATCATGCACTCCAAGGGCAGGTATAGCACGGGGTTAGATACAGAATAAAGCTCCCTCTACACTGTCCCCATCAAACACTCCCAGGTCAAGTACAGCACGGGGTTAGATACAGAGTAAAGCTCCCTTGATACTGTAATCATCAAACAATCACAGGACAGGTGCAGCACGGGGTTAGATACAGAGTAAAGCTCCCTCGATATTGTCCCAATCAAACACTCCCAGGACAGGTACAGCACGGGGTTAGAAACAGAGTAAAGAAAACTCGATACTGTCCCCATCAAACACTCCCAGGACAGGTACAGCACGGGGTTAGATACAGAGTAAAGGTCACTCGATACTGTCCCCATCAAACACTCCCAGGACAGGTACAGCACGGGGTTAGATACAGAGTAAATTTCCCTCTAACCTGTCCCCATCAAACACTCCCAGGACTGGTTCAGCATGGGGTTAGATACAGAGTAAAGCTCCCTCTACACCGTCCCCATCAAACACTCCCAGGGCAGGTACAGCACAGCGTTAGATACAGAGTAAACCTCCCTCTACACTGTCCCCATCAAACACTCCCAGGACAGGTACAGCAAGGGTTAGATACAGAGTAAAGCTCCCTCTACACTGTCCCCATCAAACACTTCCAGGACAGATACAGTACAGGGTTAGATACAGAGTAAAGCTCCCTCTATACTGTGCCCATCAAACACTCCCAGGACAGGTACAGCACGGGGTTAGATACAGAGTAAAGCTCCCTCTATACTGTGCCCATCAAACACTCCCAGGACAGGTACAGCACGGGGTTAGAAACAGAGAAAAGGTCACTCGTTACTGTCCCCATCAAACACTCCCAGGACAGGTACAGCACGGGGTTAGATACAGAGTAAAGCTCCCTCTACACTGTGCCCATCATGCACTCCAAGGGCAGGTATAGCACGGGGTTAGATACAGAATAAAGCTCCCTCTACACTGTCCCCATCAAACACTCCCAGGTCAAGTACAGCACGGGGTTAGATACAGAGTAAAGCTCCCTTGATACTGTAACCATCAAACACTCCCAGGACAGGTGCAGCACGGGGTTAGATACAGAGTAAAGCTCCCTGGATATTGTCCCAATCAAACACTCCCAGGACAGGTACAGCACGGGGTTAGAAACAGAGTAAAGAAAACTCGATACTGTCCCCATCAAACACTCCCAGGACAGGTACAGCACGGGGTTAGATACAGAGTAAAGGTCACTCGATACTGTCCCCATCAAACACTCCCAGGACAGGTACAGCACGGGGTTAGATACAGAGTAAATTTCCATCTAACCTGTCCCCATCAAACACTCCCAGGACTGGTTCAGCACGGGGTTAGATACAGAGTAAAGCTCCCTCTACACCGTCCCCATCAAACACTCCCAGGGCAGGTACAGCACAGCGTTAGATACAGAGTAAAGCTCCCTCTACAATGTCCCCATCAAACACTCCCAGGACAGGTACAGCAAGGGTTAGAAACAGAGTAAAGCTCCCTCTACACTGTCCCCATCAAACACTTCCAGGACAGATACAGTACAGGGTTAGATACAGAGTAAAGCTCCCTCTATACTGTGCCCATCAAACACTCCCAGGACAGGTACAGCACGGGGTTAGATACAGAGTAAAGCTCCCTCTATACTGTGCCCATCAAACACTCCCAGGACAGGTACAGCACGGGGTTAGAAACAGAGTAAAGCTCCCTCTACACTGTCCCCATCAAACGCTCCCAGGCCAGGTACAGCACGGGGTTAGATACAGAGTAAAGCTCCCTCTATACTGTCCCCAACTAACACTCCCAGGACAGGTACAGCACAGGGTTAAATATAGAATTAAGCTCCCTCCATACTGTTCCCATCAAACACTCGCAGAGAGAAATAGAGACTGAGAAACGGGTTAAGAAAGGATCTCCATCCTCCCTCACCAACTCTCTCTCATCCATAACTGGAGAGAGCATTGGAATGAGAGAGCACGGGGGGGTGGTGGTGGGTGCGATGGTGCAGAGATAGTTTGGGGGGTGGAAGAGAAAGCGTGGGGTTGGCAGAGAGGGTGTGGTCCAAGATGATGATCAGAGAGAGAGTGCATGTGAGAGACAGAGATTGTGTGTGTGAGAGAGAGATGGTGTGTGTGCGTGGTAGATTGTGCGTGCAAGAGATAGAGTGTGAGAGCGAGCGTGTGAGAGGGATTGTGAAAGAGAGATTGCTTGTGAAAGGGAGAGAGTGAGAGAGAGTTGGAGTGAGAGGGTGAGAGAGTGCGAATGAGAGTGAGAGAGCTTTTGGGTGAGAGGTTTGGAGTGATAGGGAGGGAGAGTTGGGGTGAGAGAGTGGGGAAGGGAGGGAGAGAGGTTAGGGGTGAGAGGGAGAGAGGGTTGGGGTGAGAGAGAGAGTGAGTTGGGGTATGAGGGTGGGAGGTTTGGAGTGAGAGGGAGAGACTGTTGGGGTGAGAGGGAGAGAGAGTTGGGGTGAGTGGGAGAGCGGGTTGTGGTGAGAGGGAGAGAGGGTTGCATTGAGAGGGAGAGAAGTTTGGGGTGAGTGGGAGAGAGTTTTGGTGAGAGTTAGAGAGGGTTGTGCTGTGAGGTTGAGAGAGTTGGGGTGAGAGGGAGAGAGTGTTGGGGTGAGAGGGAGAGAACGATGGGGTGAGAGGGAGAGAGGTTTGGGGTGAGAGGGAGAGAAGGATGGGGTGAGAGGGAGAGAGGGTTGGGTGAGAGGGAGAGAGGGTTGGTGTAAGAGGGAATGAGGAGTTGGTGAGAGTGAGAGAGAGTTGGGTGGAGAGGGTGAGAGAGTGGGGATGAGAGTGAGAGAGCTTTTGGGTGAGTGGTTCGGGGTGATAGGGAGAGAGTGTTGGGGTAGGAGGTAGAGTGGGTGGGAGTGATAGGGAGAGAGAGTTGGGGAGATTGGGAGAGAGAGTTGGGGTGAGAGGGAGATAGAGTTTGGGTGAGAGGGAGATAATGTTGGGGTGAGAGGGAGAGTGGGGATGAGATGGTGATTTGGTTGGTATGAGAGGGAGAATGGGTTGTGTTGAGAGGCAGAGAGGGTTGGAGTGAGAGGGAATGAGGGTTGGGGTGAGAGGGAATGAGGGTTGGGGTGAGAGGGAGACAGTGTTGGGGTGAGAGGGAGACAGTGTTGGGGTGAGAGAGAGACAGTGTTGGGGTGAGAGGGAGACAGTGTTGGGGTGAGCGGGAGACAGTGTTGGGGTGAGCGGGAGACAGTGTTGGGGTGAGCGGGAGACAGTGTTGGGGTGAGCGGGAGACAGTGTTGGGGTGAGAGGGAGACAGTGTTGGGGTGAGAGGGAGACAGTGTTGGGGTGAGAGGGAGACAGTGTTGGGGTGAGAGTGAGACAGTATTGGGGTGAGAGGGAGACAGTGTTGGGGTGAGAGGGAGACAGTGTTGGGGTGAGAGGGAGACAGTGTTGGGGTGAGAGGGAGACAGTGTTGGGGTGAGAGGGAGACAGTGTTGGGGTGAGAGGGAGACAGTGTTGGGGTGAGAGGGAGACAGTGTTGGGGTGAGAGGGAGACAGTGTTGGGGTGAGAGGGAGACAGTGTTGGGGTGAGAGGGAGACAGTGTTGGGGTGAGAGGGAGACAGTGTTGGGGTGAGAGGGAGACAGTGTTGGGGTGAGAGGGAGACAGTGTTGGGGTGAGAGGGAGAGAGTGTTGGAGTGAGAGGGAGAGAGATTGGGGATGAGATGATGAGATGGTTGGTGTGAGAGGGTGAATGGGGTGTGTTGAGAGGTAGAGAGGGTTGGAGTGAGAGGGAATGAGGGTTGGGGTGAGAGGGAGAGAATATTGGGGTGAGAGGGACAGAGTGTTGGGGTGAGAGGTAGATTATGTTGGGGTGAGATGGAGAGAGTGTTGGGGTGAGAGGGAGAGTGGGTTGGGGTGAGAGGGAGAGTGGGTTGGGGTGAGAGGGAGAGTGGGTTGGGGTGAGAGGGAGAGTGGGTTGGGGTGAGAGGGAGAGTGGGTTGGGGTGAGAGGGAGAGTGGGTTGGGGTGAGAGGGAGAGTGGGTTGGGGTGAGAGGGAGAGTGGGTTGGGGTGAGAGGGTGAGTGGGTTGGGGTGAGAGGGAGAGTGGGTAGGGGTGTGAGGGAGTGAGTGTTGGGGTGAGAGGGTGAGTGGGTTGGGGTGAGAGGGAGAGCGGGTTGGGGTTAGAGGGTGAGTGGGTTGGGGTGAGAGGGAGAGTGGGTTGGGGTGAGACGGAGAGTGGGTTGGGGTGAGAGGGAGAGCGGGTTGGGGTGAGAGGGAGAGTGGGTTGGGGTGAGAGGGAGAGTGGGTTGGGGTGAGAGGGAGAGTGGTTTTGTGTGAGAGGGAGAGTGGGTTTGAGTGAGAGGGAGAGTGGGTTGGGGACTGCGATTACTGCCAGTGTTTTGGGGGTTTGTGTGAGATCAGGGTTTGGAACTGGGGTAACACAACCAACAGGGGAAAGAAATATAAATTTATTATTAAGCCAAAAATAAAGACAGGCCCTTGTTGAGACCATGTCTGTCCTGGGATTAACCCTCAGTGGACAGGATCAGCAAGGGGTCCTGTCTGGAAAGAGAGAGGGAGAGGGAAAGCTGGAGTGACAGAGACAGGGAAATGCCACCCCCTCCCCCAGAAACGTCGTGTGTTCCCTGTTGCAGTTCAGGAAAAGCTGCAGGCCGCTTCTGCACAGGGGGATCCCACAGGCAGCAATGTAATGCTATCCGGATGGGAACAGGGAGACACATTTCTTTCCCCAGCCTCATGCCTGCTGTAACCCTCCCTCTTCCCCCTCTCCCCCCCTCCCCGGGCACCACGTGTGCTCTGAGTCCGGACACATCTCCAGAAAGGCCTAAACTCCTTCCCTTCAAACCGGGAACAAGCTGCTGCTTCCTGGGGGAGACTTTTTGAAATCTCCGTCCCAGCATCGATTTTTACAAACCAGGCGTCCCCGGGAGGGTGTGACTGAGGCTTTTCTGCAGAGACTGGGAGCTGGGCACTGACTCCACACTGGAGACCCTCCCCTAACCCCCCCCAGACCCTGTGTCTCTTCCTCACCCCCAACCCCCTGCCTCTGTTTCACTGTCTTTTCCTGTTTCCCTCAATCTCCCCCCTCTCTCTCTGTTGGAACGTAGGGACACATCCTAGAGAGACTGAATTCAAAAGATGTTCCACCTCCAAATTCATCGCCCTGCCTAAAACACCAGCATTATTCAGGAATTAGCACAAACTTTTACACACTCTCACAGTTAGGACTTGGTAAAGGGCTCCTGAGGGACAGGAAATGAGGCCAATCAGCACATTTTTAATAAATTAACTGGTTGTGGCACAGTATGAAACACTGCAGGGAATTTGTGCACAGCATGATCCCACAAGGTGCAGCCAGCTCTGTTCAGCACTTTTTAATGGGGCAATATTTACACAGAGAGAGGCAGCAAGTTGGAGAGGCGCTAAGACAGTGAAGACCCCCGACCCTTTCAGAACCTCAGAAAGACTGAGCGCTTTGCAGTGAAAGAATGATTGTTTAAAATGCTCTCATTGTTAGTGAGTCACTTACTTCACTGTCCCTGGATTCATTTTCGCAATTCGGCCTTTTCTAAAAGATGTGACTGCGTGCTGGGCAGAGTCTACACATTGGAGACCCCCAGATCCTGTGTCTATTCACACCCCCTCCTCTTGTTTTGCTACCTCAGCCCCTCTGTTTCAACCCTCTTTCCAGACATTAAGGCAAACTTGTGGCATTCTAAACTATTATCTTAAATTGTTAATAAATACTGAGAAACAGACACAGACACGGGCTTTGCAGCAGCAGAAAGAATGTCAATCATTCCATCCCGGGGGTTTTTACTTCCAGATTCAGTTTTAGAAAATTGAGAATTCAAATTCACGACAGCAAATTGCGGGACTGAATGCCCGGATCCTTCAATATTCCAGGGAATACACGTGGAATTTATGTCTCCATACCTGTGTCCCTGTCACATTTAAAATACTAATGATACATGAGTCAACTCTGTCCTAAGTGTCCCAGTGCTGTGGGGACATAAAATGGCCACTGTGAACAAACCTAAAATGGCTGCCTGGTGTTTGTAGACTAGATTCTCAGAGGAAGAGATTCAGGGAGAGAGGGAAAGAGAGCTGGGTAAGTGAGTGAGATAGAGAGAGGAGATCAAGCGATAAAAAAGTGATGACTTGAGAGAGAGAGATGAAGAGAGGGGAGCGAGTTAGGGTAAAGATATGGGGTGAGTTAGAGAAGCAGAGAAATGTATAGAGTGACAGAGAGATGGGTTGGGAGAGGGAGAGAAGGAACGAGACAGGATGACAGAAAGAGAAAGTGTAGGGGGCAACTGGAAATGTTCAAAAATGTGTTAACATTATTGAGTGTAAAGAACAATATCCTGTGAGATATCCCTTCTCCACCTTAAAATTGGAGGGAGAGCCTTTAACCAACTTTAAGATGGGGGGAGACCCCTTCCTCAACTTGTGATGAGGAAGTGCTGGAATCTAATCTAGGGGTTTGTAGGGTTTATATATAGAATAAGAGATACCCAGGAGTGAGTTACAGACTGGAATCTAATCGAGGGGTTTGTGGGGTTTATATATAGAATAAGAGATACCCAGGAGTGAGTTACAGACTGGAATCTAATCGAGGGGTTCGGGGTGGTTTACATATAGAATAACAAATACCCGGGAGTGAGTTACAGACTGGAATCTAACCGAGGGGTTTGGGGGATTTATATATAGAATAAAAGATCCCCGGGAGTGAGTTACAGACTGGAATCCAATTTTAGGGGTTCGGGGTGGTTTATATATAGAATAAAAGATACCCGGGAGTGAGTTACAGACTGGAATCTAATCGAGGGTTTCGGGGTGGTTTATATATAGAATAACAAATACTCGGGAGTGAGTTACAGACTGGAATCTAACCGAGGGGTTTGGGGGATTTATATATAGAATAAAAGATCCCCGGGAGTGAGTTACAGACTGGAATCTAATCGAGGGGTTCGGGGTGGTTTATATATAGAATAAAAGATACCCGGGAGTGAGTTACAGATTGGAATCTAATCGAGGGGTTCGGGGTGGTTTATATATAGAATAACAGATACCCGGGAGTGAGTTACAGACTGGAATCTAATCGAGGGGCTCGGGGTGGATTATATATAGAATAACAGATACCCGGGAGTGAGTTACAGACTGGAATCTAATCGAGGGGTTCGAGGTGGATTATATATAGAATGACAGATACCCGGGAGAGAGTTACAGACTGGAATCTAATCGAGGGGTTTGGGGTGGTTTATATCTTGAATAACAGATACCCGGGAGTGAGTTACAAACTGGAATCTAATCGAGGACTTCAGGGGGTTTATTTATAAAACAACAGATACCCGGGAGAGAGTTACAGACTGCAATCTAATCGAAGGGGTCGGGGTGTTTTATATATATAATAACAGATACCTGGGAGTGAGTTACAGGCTGGAATCTAAACGAGGGGTTCGAGGTGGATTATATATAGAATAACAGATACCCGTGATGGAGTTACAGACTGGGATCGAATTGATGGGTTTGGAGGGTATATATATATATAGGCTGATAGATACCCGGGAATGAGTAACAGATTCGAATCTAATGGAGGATTTTTGGGATGGTTTAAATAAAGAAAATCAGATACCTGAGAGCGAGTTATAGACTGGAATCTAATCGAGAGTTTCGGGGATTTATAAATAGAATCACTGATAGGCGGGAGTGAGTTACAGACTGGAATCTAATCTAGGGGTTTGCTGGGTTTATATATAGAATATCTGATACCCGGGAGTGGGTAACCTCTACACTTTCCTCATCAAACACTCCCAGGGCAGGTAAAGCACTGGGTTAGATACAGAGTAAAGCTCCCTCTACACTGTCCCCATCAAACACTCCCAGGACAGGTAAAGCAAGGGGTTAGATACAGAGTAAAGCTCCCTCTACACTGTCCCCATCAAACACTCCCATGACAGGAACAGGACAGGGTTAGATACAGAGTAAAGCTCCCTCTACACTGTTCCCATCAAAAACTCCCAGGGCTGGTACAGGACAGGGTTATATACATAGTAAATCTCCCTCAATACTGTCCCCATCAAACACTCCCAGGACAGGTACAGCACGGGGTTAGATACAGAGTAAATCTCCCACGATACTGTCCCCATCAAACACTCCCAGGAAAGGTACAGCACAGGGTTAGATACAGATTAAAGGTCCCTCTACACCGTCCCCATCAAACACTCCCAGGGCAGGTACAGCACGTGGTTAGATACAGAATAAAGCTCCCTCTGCACTGTGCCCATCAAACACTCCCAGGACAGGTACAGCACGTGGTTAGATACAGAATAAAGCTCCCTCTGCACTGTCCTCATCAAACACTCCCAGGGCAAGTACAGCACGGGGTTAGATACAGAGTAAAGCTCCCTCCCCATCACACACTCCCAGGACAGGTACAGCACAGAGTTAGATACAGAGTAAAGCTTCCTCTACACTGTCCCCATCAATCACTCCCAGGACAGGTAAAGCACGGGGTAAGATACAGAGTAAAGCTCCCTCTATAATGTCCCCCTTAAACATTCCCTGGACAGGTACAGCACAGAGTTAGATACAGAGTAAAGCTTCCTCTACACTGTCCCCATCAATCACTCCCAGGACAGGTAAAGCACGGGGTAAGATACAGAGTAAAGCTCCCTCTATACTGTCCCCATCAATCACTCCCAGGACAGGTAAAGCACGGGGTAAGATACAGAGTAAAGCTCCCTCTATACTGTCCCCATCAAACACTCCCAGGACAGGAACAGGACATGGTTAGATACAGAGTAAAGCTCCCTCTATACTGTCCACATCAAACACTCCCAGGACAGGAACAGCACAGAGTTAGATACACAGTAAAGCTTCCTCTACACTGTACCCATCAAACACTCCCAGGACAGGTAAAGCACCGGGTTAGATACAGAGTGAAACTTCCTCTACACTGTCCCAATCAAACACTCCCAGGACAAGTACAGCGATGGTATAGATACAGAGTAAAGTTACCTCAACACTGTCCCCATCAAACACTCCCAGGACAGGTAAAGCACTGGGTTAGATATAGACTAAAGCTCCCTCTACATTGTCTCCATCAAACACTCCCAGGACAAGTACAGCACGCGGGTAGATACAGAGTAAAGCTCCCTCTACACTGTCCCCATCAAACACTCCCAGGACAGGAACAGGACAGGGTTAGATACAGTGTGAAGCTCCCCCTATACTGTCCCCATCAAACACTCCCAGGACAGGAACAGGACAGGGTTAGATACAGAGTAAAGCTACCTCTACACTTTCCCCATCAAACACTCCGAGGGCTGGTAAAGCACTGGGTTAGATACAGAGTAAAGCTCCCTCTACACTGTCCCCATCAAACACTCCCAGGACATGTACAGCACGGGGTTAGATACAGAGTAAAGCTCCCTCGATACTGTCCCCATCAAACACTCCCAGGACAGGTACGGCACGGGGTTAGATACAGAGTAAAGCTCACTCTACACTGTCACCATCAAACACTCCCATGACAGGAACAGGACAGTGTTAGATACAGAGTAAAGCTCCCTCTACACTCTTCCCATCAAACACTCCCAGGACAGGAACTGGACAGGGTTAGATACAGAGTAAAGCAACCTCTACACTTTCCCCATCAAACACTCCCAGGGCAGTTAAAGCACTGGGTTAGATACAGCGTAAAGCTCCCACTACACTGGCTCCATCATACACTCCCAGGGCAGGTACAGCACGGGGTTAGATACAGAGTAAATCTCCCTCTAACATGTCCCCATCAGACACTCCGAGGACTGGTACAGCACAGGGTTAGATACAGAGTAAAGCTCCCTCTACACCGTCCCCATCAAACACTCCCAGGACAGGTACAGCACGGGGTTAGATACATCGTAAAGCATCCTCTACACTGACGCCATCAAACACTCCCAGGAAGGGTACAGCACGGAGTTAGATAAAGATTAAATCTCCCTCTACAACGCCCCCATCAAACACTCCCAGGACAGGTACAGCACGGGGTTAGATACAGAGTAAAGCTCCCTCTACACTGTCCCCATCAAACACTCCCAGGGCAGGTACAGCACGGGGCTAGATACAGAGTAAAGCTCCCTCAATACAGTCCCCATCAAACACTCCCAGGACAGGTACAGCACGGGGTTAGATAGAGAGTAATGCTCCCTCTACACTGTGCCCATCAAACACTCCCAGTGCAGGTACATCATGGGGTTAGATACAGAGTAAATCTCCCTCTACACAGTCACCATCAAACACTCCCAGGCCAGGTACAGCACGGGGATAGATACAGAGTAAAGCTCCCTCTACACTGTGCCAATCAAACACTCCCAGGGCAGGTACAGCACGGGTTTAGATACAGAGTAATGCTCCATCTACACAGTCCAAATCAAACACTCCCAGGACAGGAACAGGACAGGGTTAGATACATAGTAAAACTCCCTCTACACTGTCTCCATGAAACACTCCCAGGAGTGGTACAGCACAGGGTTAGATACAGAGTAAAGCTCCCTCTTCACTGTCCCCATCAAACACTCCCAGGACAGGTACATCACGGGGTTAGATACAGAGTAAACCTCCCTCTATACTCACCCCATCAAACACTCCCAGGACTGGTACAACACGGGGTTAGATACAGAGAAAAGCTCCCCCTACACTGTGGCCATGATACACTCCCAGGGCAGGTAAAGCACTAGGTTAGATACAGAGTAAATCTCCCTCTACACAGTCTCCATCAAACACTCCCAGGACTAGTACCACACAGGGTTAGATACAGAGTAAAGCTCCCTCTATATTCTCCACATGAAACACTCCCAGGACAGGTAATGCACTGGGTTAGATACAGAGTAAAGCTCCCTCAACACTGTCCCCATCAACCACTCCCAGGACAGGTACAGCACGGTGTTAGATACAGAGTAAATCTCCGTCTACACCGTCCCCATCAAACACTCCCAGGGCAGGAAAAGCACTGGGTTAGATAGAGAGTAAATCTCCCTCAATAATGTCCCCATCAAACACTCCCAGGACAGGTACAGCACGGGGTTAGATACAGAGTACAGCTCCCTCGATACTGTCCCCATCAAACACTCCCAGGGCAGGTACAGCACGGCGCTAGATACAGTGTAAAGCTCCCTCGATACTGTCCCCATCAAACACTCCCAGGACAGGTACAGCACGGGGTTAGATACAGAGTAAAGCTCCCTCTACACTGGGCCCCTCAGTTCCTCTCAGGATTTGACCATTTGATCACGTCACCCCGGATGCTACTAAATTTCAAGGAATACAACCCGTGTTTGTGCAATCTCACTTTGCAATTTAACCCTTGGAATCCAGGTCTCATTCTGGCAAAGCTGTGATGCACTCGAACTGTCTAAACTGTCCCTGGAGTGTCGGATTAACCCGGGTCACTCACATACACCCAGGTCAGGTTCAACACTCACCTGTCGCACTCGCTGAGACGCTCCTGTATCACTGGCCTTATTGTAGTCGGATGCCGCGTTGGGAGCAGGACAGGTAGACGGGATTAGGATGACTGCTCATGTGGAGGGTAAACATGAGGAATCTATCAGAGAATCAGAACAGACCAGGGAGAATCAAACAAGGAAATTCATGTTCAATTTGTTAAGCCCTGCTTTGTGGAATGTTTTTGTTTTTGATGAGAATGTTGCCAGCAACCATTCCCAGAGATGATGCAGCAGGGGCTAGATACAGAGTAAAGCTCCCTCGATACTGTACCCATCAAACACTCCAAGGACAGGTACAGCACGGGGATATATACAGAGTAAAGCTCCCTCGATACTGTCTCCATCAAACACTCCCAGGACAGGTACAGTACGGGGTTAGATACAGAGTAAAGCTCCCTCTATACTGTCCCTAACTAACACTCCCAGGACAGGTACAGCACAGGGTTAAATATAGAATAGAACTCCCTCCATACTGTCCCCATCAAACACTCGCAGAGAGAAATAGAGACTGAGAAACGGATTGAGAAGGGATCTCCGTCCTGCCTCACCAACTCTCTCTCATCCAAAACTGGAGAGAGCATGGGAATGAGAGAGCACGGGGGTGGGGATGGTGGGTGGGATGGTGCAGAGATAGTTTGGGGGGTGGGAGAGAAAGCGTGGGGTTGGCAGAGAGGGTGTGGGCCAAGATGATGATCAGAGAGAGAGTGCATGTGAGAGACAGAGATTGTGTGTGTGAGAGAGAGATGGTGTGTGTGCGTGGGAGATTGTGTGTGCAAGAGATAGAGTGTGAGAGTGAGCGTGTGAGAGGGATTGTGAAAGTGGGATTGCACGTGAAAGGGAGAGAGTGAGAGAGAGTTGGGGTGAGAGGGTGAGAGAGTGCGGATGAGAGTGAGAGAGCTTTTGGGTGAGAGGTTTGGGGTGATAGGGAGGGAGAGTCGGGTGAGAGAGTGGGGAAGGGAGGGAGAGAGGTTTGGGGTGAGAGGGAGAGAGGGTTGGGGTGAGAGAGAGAGAGTGAGTTGGGGTATGAGGGTGGGAGGTTTGGGGTGAGAGGAAGAGACTGTTGGGGTGAGAGGGAAAGAGAGTTGTGGTGAGAGGGACAGCGGGTTCTGGTGAGATGGAGAGAGGGTTGCATTGAGAGGCAGAGAAGTTTGGGGTGAGTGGGAGAGAGTTTTGGTGAGAGTTAGAGAGGGTTGTGCAGAGAGGGAGAGAAGGATGGGGTGAGAGGGAGAGAGGGTTGGGTGAGAGGGAGAGAGGGTTGGTGTAAGAGGGAATGAGGAGATGGTGAGAGTGAAAGAGAGTTGGGGGGAGAGGGTGAGAGAGTGGGGATGATATTGAGAGAATTTTGGGTGAGTGGTTTGGGGTGATAGGGAGAGAGTGTTGGGGTGATTGGGAGAGAGAGTTGGGGAGTTTGGGAGAGAGAGTTGGGGAGATTGGGAGAGAGAGTTGGGGAGATTGGGAGAGAGAGTTGGGGTGAGAGGGAGATAGAGTTGGGGTGAGAGGGAGATAGTGTTGGGGTAAGAGGGAGAGTGGGGATGAGATGGTAAGTTGGTTGGTTGGTTGGTACTGCAGCTCCCAGTCATGTCGGTGTGTGTTAGACAGGCCGGGCCACAGGCTTTCCTGGGTTAAATGGAAGGGGCAGCAGCCATTTCAATTGAGTTTAATGTAGATCTGAGGGTGCGGGCTGGTGGTGAGGGTGGGGAGAGAGCAGCCCCCAGTCTCTGTCTCTCCAGCTTGTTCCCTCTCACCCTCTCTCTCTCCAGCCAATTCTGTCCATATTTCATCTTTCAATAAAATGTATAAAAACACCAATGTAATTTCTCGTTACTTTAATTGGGGGTGGGGGAGGATGTTGTCGGGGGGAGAGAGAGGGGGTGAGGCCCATTCCCCACGGAGTTGGTGTGGGTAGGTGAGAAGACACAGGGTCCGGGGGGAGAGAGAGAGAGGGCTCCTCGTGTGCAGTCACGGCCCAGCTCCCAGTCAGGGCCTTCCAGAAAGTGGGATTTGACCCCAACTGAAATCCCGAGGCAGTGATTTGAAAATGTCTCCTGAGAGAATCCAGCAGCTCCCCAGTTTGAGTTTCAGCCCTTTCAGGGGGTTGTGGTGGTGGGGAGGGAGGGAACTGAGGGGATGGCCCCCAGACGGGGGAATTCCCACCGGGAAGACGGGGAGAGAGAGTCTTTCTCAGCAGGTGTGGAGATAGGGAAAGTCATGGGATCCTGCTGTGTATAAAAAAACACAGAGGCAGCCAGCCTTTCCTGAACTGCATCAGTGACCACACTTGATAGAAATGGGTTCATGGAGGGTGAAGCAGTCGGACACAGAGAGAGAGGGAGAGGGAGAGGGAGAGGGAGAGGGAGAGAGAGAGGGAGGGGGAGAGGGCCTGAAATGAGAACCCGGAGCCTGTGCGAAGGCTTCTTCTCACTCCCAGAGTTATGTCGGTGTGTGTTAGACAGGCCGGGCCACGGGCTTTCTTGGGTTAAATGGAAGGGGCAGCAGCCATTTCGATTGAGGTTATTGTGGATCTGAGGGTCCGGGCTGGTGGTGAGGGTGGGGGGAGAGCAGCCCCCAGTCTCTGTCTCTCCAGCTTGTTCCCTCTCTCCCTCTCTCTCTCCAGCCAATTCTGTCCATAATTCATCTTTCAATAAAATGTATAAGAAAACCAATGTAATTTGTTGTTACTTTAATTGGGGGTGGGGGAGGGTGTTGGGGGGGTAGAGAGAGAGGGGGTGAGGCCCATTCCCCACTCACTGTCCCGCAATCCTCAGCCAATACATTTTTAACTGGTCATGAGCAGGTGGGGAGTGGGATCTTGCTGTGTACACATGGTCTCCACCCCCCCCGCCCTGTTCCTTGCCCCCCACAACAGTGACCACACTTTCAAAATAAAGGGGGCAGAGAAAGAGGAGAGTGCAGAGGAAGGGGTGATGGGGGCAGAGAGAGAGGAGGTTGCAGAGGGAGGGTTGATGGGGACAGAGAGAGAGGTGGGTGCGGAGGGAGGGGTGATAGGGGCAGAGAGAGAGGTGGGTGCGGAGGGAGGGTTGATGGGGGCAGAGAGAGAGGAGGTTGCGGAGGGAGGGTTAATGGGGGCAGAGAGAGAGGTGGGTGCGGAGGGTGGGGTGATGGGGGCAGAGAGAGAGGAGGTTGCGGAAGGAGGGTTGATAGGGGCATAGAGAGAGGTGGGTGCGGAGGGAGGGGTGATGGGGGCAGAGAGAGAGGTGGGTGCGGAGGGAGGGGTGATGGGGGCAGAGAGAGAGGTGGGTGCGGAGGGAGGGGTGATGGGGGCAGAGAGAGAGGTGGGTGCGGAGGAAGGGGTTGATGGGGGCAGAGAGAGAGGTGGGTGCGGAGGGAGGTGTTGATGGGGGCAGAGAGATGTGCGTGCGGAGGAAGGGGTTGATGGGGGCAGAGAGAGAGGTGGGTGCGGAGGGAGAATGATGAGTGCAGAGAGAGAGGTTGGTGCGGAGGGAGGGGTGCTGGGGGCAGAGAGAGAGGAGGGTGCGGAGGGAGAGGTGATGGGTGCAGAGAGAGAGAGGTGGGTGCGGAGGGAGGGGTGATGGGGGCAGAGAGAGAGGTGGGTGAGGAGGGAGGGGTGATGGGGGCAGAGAGAGAGTTGGGTGCGGAGGAAGGTGTTGATGGGGGCAGAGAGAGGAGAGTGCGGAGGGAGGGGTGATGGGGGCAGAGAGAGAGGTGGGTGCAGAGGGAGGAGTGATGGGGGCAGAGAGAGAGAAAGAGGAACAGAATGAGGGAGACTTCGACAGAGAGGGGGTGGGGGTGTTGGGGGCTCGGGGGCAGGGGAAGGAGACACAGGGTCTGGGGGTGTCCCCCTCCATTGTGTGACTGCTCGTGGGATCCTGCTGTGCAGAATTGCCTTAGTTGCAACTCTAATAACTATTTGATTGACTGGGGGATGTGATTGTGGAACTATAAATGTAAAAGATGGCCAGTGTGGTGTGGATTTTTGTCGATGGTGAGACAGGAGCTTTCCAGAGTGCCCTTTCTATCCAGCACTCACAGGGGCGTGGAATTAAAAAGGCCGGAACTTGTATCCGGGTCTAATTCACCAAGAGCACAGGGCCCGTGTCTGAGAGCAATTCATGTCACGGTGAAAGGTAAAGGCCCAGCAGCCAATTGAATTCACTTCACCGATCTCTGACTATCTAATTCTCAGTCTCCTCTCTCCCCCTCGGTCTCTCCAATGGGAGAAGTGAGAGAGAGAGAGAAAGGGGGGTGTGAGTAAGGTGAAACAGAGGGGCTGAGATAGTAAAACAAGAGGAGGGGGTGGTGAACAGACACAGGATCTGGGGGTCTCCAATGTGTAGACTCTGCCCAGCTCCCAGTCACATCTTTTAGAAAAGGCTGAATTGCGAAAATGAATCCAGGGACAGTGAAGCAAGTGACTCACTAACAATGATAGCATTTTAAACATTCATTCTTTCACTGCAAAGCGCTCAGTCTTTCTGAGGTTCTGAAGGGTTCGGGGGTCTTCACTGTCTTAGTCCCTCTCCAGCTTGCTGCCTCTCTCTCTCTGTGTAAATATTGCCCCATTTAAAAGACATTTCCAGACATTATGGCAAACCTGTGGCATTCTAAACTATTATATTAAATTGTTAATAAATACTGAGAAACAGACACAGACACGGGCTTTGCAGCAGCAGAAAGAATGTCAATCATTCCATCCCGGGGGTTTTTACTTCCAGATTCAGTTTTAGAAAATTCAGAATTCAAATTCACAACAGCAAAGTGTGGGACTGAAGGCCCGGATCCTTCAATATTCCAGGGAATACACCTCGAATTTATGTCTCCATACCTGTGTCTCTGTCACGTTTAAAATACTAATGTTACATGAGTCAACTCTGTCCTAAGCGTCCCAGTGCTGTGGGGACATAAAATGGCCACTGTGACCAAACCTAAAATGGCTGCCTGGTGTTTGTAGACTAGATTCTCAGAGGAAGAGAGGCAGGGAGAGAGGGAAAGAGAGCTGGGTAAGCGAGTGAGATAGAGAGAGGAGATCAAGCGATAAAAATGGGATGAGTTGAGAGAGAGAGATGAAGAGAGGGGAGCGAGTGTCGGGTAAAGATATGGGGTGATATAGAGAAACAGAGAAATGTATAGAGTGGCAGAGAGATCGGATGGGAGAGGGAGGGATGGAATGAGACAGGATTACAGAAAGAGAAAGTGTAGGGGGAAACTGAAAATGTTCAAAAATGTGTTAACATTATTGAGTGTAAAGAACAATATCCTGTGAGACATCCCTTCTCCATCTGAAAATTGGCGGGAGAGCCTTTAACCAACTTTAAAATGGGGGGAGACCCCTTCCTCAACTTGTGATGTGGAAGTGCTGGAATCTAATCGAGGGGTTTGTGGGGTTTGTATATAGATTAAATTCAGAATTCAAATTCACAGCAGCAAAGTGTGGGACTGAACGCCCGGAACCTTCAATATTCCAGGGAATACACAGGGAATTCATGTCTCCATACCTGTGTCTCTGTCACGTTTAAAATACTAATGTTACATGAGTCAACTCTGTCCTAAGTGTCCCAGTCCTGTGGGGACATAAAATGGCCACTGTGAACAAACCTAAAATGTCTGCCTGGTGTTTGTAGACTAGATTCTCAGAGGAAGAGAGGCAGGGAGAGAAGACACAGATCGAGTGAATGAGAAATAGAGACACTCAGACCAAGTGGGTGACTGAGAGCCAGACAGTGAATAAAGGATATTGGTCCTAGCACATGGAAAGAGCAAGAGGCCATTTAACCCTCCAACCCTGTTCTGACATTCAATGAGATTCTACCTAATCTGGGATCGAACCCTTTGTCTCAAATCTCTGCAGCCTGTTGGGTAACAGAAATCTATCAGCCTCAGTTTTAAACATGGACTAGTGGCTCAGCATCAATTTCCGTTCATGTGAGAGAGATCCAAACTAATACCACACTTGGTGTTTTAAAGTGTTTCTTAGTTTCCCTCCTGCAATTCTAAAATTCTAAACATAGTTGAAAAACCATGACCCCAAGGCCCAGACTCCCCAAACCGGCGGGAATAGTTAGTCTTTTTCAAACCTCTACTTGCATTATTATCCTGAAATATTTCATCAAATCACCCCCTCACCTAAATTCCAGTGTAAAGCTTCATCCACACTGTTCAACAAACACACCCAAACCAAATACAGTATGGGGTTTGATAGAGAGTTAAATTCCCTCTGCTCTGTACCATCAAACAGGCCCAGGGAAGGGTCAACACCTGGTTAGATACCAAGTAAAGACAGGGCCTATTGTGTGATAAACAGAGAAATGGTCGTGTGTAGTCCAAACAGAGGCCGGGTGAAGTGTAGCATTCGCAGAGACACGGCCACTTGTTATATCAACTTAGAGAATGTCTAGTGCAGTATTAACTCAGGCAGGGTCTAGTGTAATTGAAACAGAGGCCTGGTCTAGTGCAGTCAGAATGGAAACAGGTTGCTGCTCAGAAACCAATGAAGACAAGGACAAGGCCAATTGTGTGAGGCATTTCTCATCATCTCTGACCTTATGAGGAAAGGATTCTGATTTTCTTATGAGGAAAGGTTGGACAGGCTGGGCCTGTATCCATTGGAGTTTAGAATTTGGAGAGGTGATCTTAGTGAAAGATGTAAGTTCCTGAGGGGTCTTAACAGGGTGGATGTGGAGAAGATGTTTCCCCTTGTGGGAGAGTTTGGAACTAGGGGCGAAGCTTAAAACTATTTTCAAACAATTTGAAAAATGGATGCTAAGCTCCAATTCACACTCAGTGATGCAGTCTATAAAAAAAAGGGAATTATTTAAAAAGATCTGAAAATGTCTACAAATCACAGCACACCCCAAACGAAGATGATTCCAATATCAAACACAGAAGGGGTGTACATTTCAATTCCATCCCACGTAATCACACTGCCCCGGGAATCACATACTTCCTATAGAGTGGCTCCCAGGACTGCACACAGTTTCCAGCTGAGGTCTAACTAGTGTCTGATATAAATTCAGCATAAACTCCCTGCTCCTGTACTCTAGTCCCCTATTAATAAAGCCCAGGATACGATATGCTTTATTACATAAGCGCTCAACCTGTCCAGCAACCTTCAATGATCTATGCACATCTCCACCCAGGTCTTTCTGCTCCTGCACCCCCTTCAAAATTTCACCCCTAATTTTATTTTTCCTGTCCATGTTTCTCCTACCAAAATGCATCACCTCACACGTCTCCACATTGAACATCATTGGCCACCTATCTGCCCACTCTACCAACTTGTAAATGTCCTTTTGAAGCTCTACACTGTCCCCCTCTCTGTTTATCATTCTCCCAAGTCTCCCGAGAGAGGTGGGTGCGGAGGGAGGGGTGATGGGGGCAGAGAGAGAGGTGGTTGCGGAGGGAGGGGTGATGGGGCAGAGAGAGTGGTGGGTGCGGAGGGACGGGTGAGGGGGGCAGTGAGAGAGGAGGGTGCGGTGGGAGGGGTGATGGGTGCAGAGAGAGAGGTGGGTGCGGAGGGAGGGGTGATGGGGGCAGCGAGAGAGGTGGGTGCAGAGGGAGGAGTGATGAGGGCAGAGAGAGGTGGGTGCGGAGGGAGGGGTGATGGGGGCAGAGAAGAGGTGGGTGCGGAGGGAGGGCTGAATGGGGCAGAGAGAGAGGTGGGTGCAGAGGGAGGAGTGATGGGGGCAGAGAGAGAGAAAGAGGAACAGATTGAGGGAGACTTCGAAAGAGAGGGGGTGGGGGTGTTGGGGGCTCGGAGGCAGGGGAAGGAGACACAGGGTCTGGGGATGTCCCCCTCCATTGTGTGACTGCTCGTGGGATCCTGCTGTGCAGAATTGCCTTAGTTGCAACTCTAATAACTATTTGATTGACTGGGGGATGTGATTGTGGAACTATAAATGTAAAAGATGGCCAGTGTGGTGTGGATTTTTGTCGATGGTGAGACAGGAGCTTTCCAGAGTGCCCTTTCTATCCAGCACTCACAGGGGCGTGGAATTAAAAAGGCCGGAACTTGTATCCGGGTCTAAATCACCAAGACCACAGGGCCCGTGTCTGAGAGCAATTCATGTCACGGTGAAAGGTAAAGGCCCAGCAGCCCATTTAATTCACTTCACCGATCTCTGACTGTCAAATTCTCAGTCTCCTCTCTCCCCCTCGGTCTCTCCAATGGGGGAAGTGAGAGAGAGAGAGAAAGGGGGGAGTGAGTGAGGTGAAAAAGAGGGGCTGAGAAAGTAAAACAAGAGGAGGGGGTGGTGAATAGACACAGGATCTGGGGGTCTCCAATGTGTAGACTCTGCCCAGCTCCCAGTCACATCTTTTAGAAAAGGCTGAATTGTGAAAATGAATCCAGGGACAGTGAAGCAAGTGACTCACTAACAATGAGAGCATTTTAAACATTCATTCTTTCACTGCAAAGCGCTCAGTCTTTCTGAGGTTCTGAAGGGTTCGGGGGTCTTCACTGTCTTAGTCCCTCTCCAGCTTGCTGCCTCTCTCTCTCTGTGTAAATATTGCCCCATTTAAAAGACATTTCCAGACATTATGGCAAACTTGTGGCATTCTAAACTATTATATTAAATTGTTAATAAATACTGAGAAACAGACACAGACACGGGCTTTGCAGCAGCAGAAAGAATGTCAATCATTCCATCCCGGGGGTTTTTACTTCCAGATTCAGTTTTAGAAAATTCAGAATTCAAATTCACAACAGCAAAGTGTGGGACTGAAGGCCCGGATCCTTCAATATTCCAGGGAATACACGTGGAATTTATGTCTCCATACCTGTGTCTCTGTCACGTTTAAAATACTAATGTTACATGAGTCAACTCTGTCCTAAGTGTCCCAGTGATGTGGGGACATAAAATGGCCACTGTGAACAAACCTAAAATGGCTGCCTGGTGTTTGTAGACTAGATTCTCAGAGGAAGAGAGGCAGGGAGAGAGGGAAAGAAAGCTGGGTAAGCGAGTGAGATAGAGAGAGGGTTGAAACAGAGGAGCTGAGGTAGCAAAACAAGAGTTGGGGGTGTGAATAGACACAGGATCTGGGGGTCTCCAATTTGTAGAATCTGCCCAGCTCCAAGTCACATCTTTTAGAAAAGTCTGAATTGCGAAAATGAATCCAGGGACAGTGAAGCAAGTGACTCACTAAGAATGAGAGCATTTTAAACATTCATTCTTTCACTGCACAGCGCTCAGTCTTTCTGAGGTTCTGACGGGTTCAGGGATCTTCACTGTCTTAGTCCCTCTCCAACTTGCTGCCTCTCTCTCTCTGTGTAAATATTGCCCCATTTAAAAAGTGCTGAGCAGAGCTGGCTGCACCCTGTGGGATCTTGCTATGCACAAATTCCCTGCAGTGTTTCATACTGTGCCACAACCAGTTAATTTATTAAAAATGTGCTGATTGGACTGATTTCCTGTCCCTTAGGAGCCCTTTACCAAGTCCTAACTGTGAGAGTGTGTAAAAGTTTGTGCTAATTCCTGAATAATGCTGGTGTTTTAGGCAGGGCGATGAATTGGGAGGTGGAACAGTCATTTGAATTCAGTCTCTCTAGGATGTGTCCCTACGTTACAACAGAGAGAGAGGGAGGAGATTGAGGGAAACAGGAAAAGACAGTGACACAGAGGCAGGGGGTGGGGGGTGAGGAAGAGACACAGGGTCTTGGGGGGTTGGATAGGGGAGGTTCTCCAGTGTGGAGTCAGTACCCAGCTCCCAGTCTCTGCAGAAAAGCCTCAGTCACACC
This sequence comes from Cetorhinus maximus, assembly GCF_964194155.1. Classification (NCBI taxonomy): domain Eukaryota; kingdom Metazoa; phylum Chordata; class Chondrichthyes; order Lamniformes; family Cetorhinidae; genus Cetorhinus; species Cetorhinus maximus. The sequence goes on from NW_027596523.1 coordinate 230,917, forward strand.
CTCCCGGGGATGCCTGGTTTGTAAAAATCACATCTGTGTCCCCCTCACTCATTCACTCTCTCACTCTGTGTCTCAGAGATGAAAATTAAACCTCGATTGGGGTAATAAACAGACACAATTCATGTGGGTGAAGCCTGTGGACCAGGCCTCAGACTATCCCCCTCTGGAAGAAGCTCCTTGTCCTTGTCCCAGACTTTCCCTCTATGGATCCTCACCTTCCAGTTTTCAGAATACAAATTTCTCAGGAGAAAAAGAGATAAATTTTGTTGAAAGGACAAAAGCAAGGACATTTAACTGCATAAATTGAATTCAAATGGTTCCCCCTGTCCCCCTCCCCCATCAGACTCTTGAAGGTGCTAAACTCCCTCTTTCAGTTTGGGAAGGGGCTGCTCATTCCTTTGGGACACTTTTTAAAATTACCATCCCAGGATTTATTTTAAAATCTCATTCTATCTCAGAGGATGTGAGTGGAGGTGGCTTGTGACTACACACTGGAGACCATCAGACCCTGACTCTCTTTCCCACACCTCCTCCTGTTTTTGCACCTCCACTAGCCTTGGCATCCCCCTCTCTCTCTGTTTCAATCACTCCCTCCCTTTTCTCTCTCTGCTCCCGTCTCTCACATTCAGGGTAAAGATGGATGCTCCTATCTAGGCCCTTGTCCCTGTCCTCTCTTTCTGCGTCCCTCTTTCTCACTCGTTCTCTCTCTCCATCTTTCTATTTTCCTTCCCCCTGTCTCATGTGCTCTGCATTGAAATGAGAGATGAAATGTTCCTGTCTCCCCATTTCAAATAATGACAAATCACATTGCTTTTTCTGGTCAGTTTTTGTTGATTAAAGTTTAAAATGGGCACAAAGACAGCTGGAGAGAGAGAGAGAGGGAGAGAGAAAAGCTGGAGGGAGAAAGACACAGAAAATCACACAGGTAAAACTAAAGTCAGAATCTCAGTAAACTGAACAGTAATGGCCCCTGTGAATCTGATTGAACAGATTCCACTTCATCGCACTGTCTCCCCACCTGTCTTATTTAGCAATTATAACAAGCTTTTAAACAGCTTCAGATTTCAGATTTTTAATCTCCTCTTTGTCACACACCTCAATGAAATACAATGAAATATTTCATCAAATCACAACCTCACCTAAATTCCAGTGTAAAGCTTCATCCACACTGTTCAACAAACACACCCAAACCAAATACAGTATGGGGTTCGATAGATTGTAACATTCCCTCTGCTCTGTCCCATCAAACAGGCCCAGGAACATCGTTGGCCACCTATCTGCCCACTCTACCAACTTGTAAATGTCCTTTTGATGCTCAACACTGTCCCCCTCTCTGTTTATCATTCTCCCAAGTTTTGTGCCATCCACAAACTCTGAAATGGTCCCCTGCACACCAATATCTCAATCATTTATATACATCAGGGAAATCCAGGGTTCCAATACTGACCCCTGGGGAACTCCACTACAATCCTACATACAGCCGGAAAAATATCCGTGAACTCTCTGTTTCCTATCCATCAGCCAATTCTGTATCCACATTTCGCTGGTCTGACTCGTCTGCCTATTCTCGGGAGCCTGAAAAAATTTTCCATTCAGCTTTATATCCAATTTTGGCTCAAAAGAAGCAGGGAGAGGGAGAGAGACAGAGAGAGAGAGAGAGAGAGAGAGGGCGAGATAGATGGGATGAAAGAGGTACAGAGATAGAAAGAGAGACAAGGCGAGAGGGAGAGAGATGGGGGCGACAGAGAGAGGAGCAGAGCAACGGAGGAAAGGAGTGAGAGAGAGGGAGAGATAGCCGGAATGAGAGATAGAGAGACAGAACGACGGAGAGACAGGTTGAGAGAGAAAGAGAGCTGGGGCGAGTGAGTGAGATAGAGAGAAGAGATAAAATGAAAGGAAAAGGGATGAGATGAGAGAGAGAGAGGTGAAGAGAGGGGAGCGAGTTTAGGGTAAAGTGATGGGCTGAGAGAGAGAAACAGAGAAATGTGGTAGAGTGGCAGAGAGATGGGGTGGGAGAGGGAGAGAATGAAAATGACGGTGAGAGAAGGAGAAAGTGTAGGGGGAAACTGAAAATGTTCAGAAATTTGTTAACATTATTGAGTGTAAAGAACAATATCCTGTGACATATCCCTTCTCCATCTTTAAATTGGAGGGAGATCCTTTCTCCATCTTTAAAATGGGGGGAGACCCCTTCCTCAACTTGTGATGTGGAAGTGCTGGAATCTAATCGAGGGGTTTGTGGGGTTTATATATAGAATAATAGATACCAAGGATTGAGTTAGAGACTGGAATCTAATCGAGGGGTTCGGGGTGGATTATAAATAGAATAACATATACCGGGAGTGAGTTACAGACTGCAATCTAATCGAGGGGTTCAGGGGGTTTATATATAGAATAATAGATACCCGGGAGTGAGTTACAGACTGGAATCTAATCGAGGGGTTCAGGGAGTTTATATATAGGATAATAGATACCCGGGAGTGAGTTACAGACTGGAATCTAATCGAAGTGTTCAGGGGGTTTATATATATAATAATAATTACCCAGGAGTGAGTAACAGACTGGAATCTAATCGAGGTGTTCAGGGGGTTTATATAAAGAATAATAGATACCAAGGATTGAGTTACAGGCTGGAATCTAATCGAGGTGTTCGGGGTGGTTTGGAGACTGACAGTGCGTTTTCAGGGTAGAGCGTCTGTCATTATATTAACAGATTGTGGAGGTTATCCGTACTCAGCATCAATTTCCGTTCATGTGAGAGAGATCCAAACTAATACCACACTTGGTGTTTTAAAATGTTTCTTAGTTTCTCTCCTGAAATTCTAAAATTCTAAACATAGTTGAAAAACCATGACCCCAAGCCCAGACTCCCCAAACCAGCGGAAATAGTTAGTCTTTTTCAAACCTCTACTTCCATTATTATCCTGAAATATTTCATCAAATCACCCCCTCACCTAAATTCCAGTGTCAAGCTTCATCTACACTGTTCAACAAACACACCCAAACCAAATACAGTATGGGGTTCGATAGAGTGTAACATTCCCTCTGCACTGTCCCATCAAACAGGCCCAGGGATGGGCTAGCACAGTGTTAGATACCAAGTAAAGACAGGGCCTATTGAGTGATAAACAGAGTTTCTCCATCTTTAAAATGGATGGAGATATCTGTGTCTCTGTCACGTTGAAAGGACAAATTTACCATTCGTGAGGAGTCAACTCTGTCATAAATGTCCCAGTGCTGTGGGAACATAAAATGGCAACTGTGAATAAACCTAAAATGGCTGCCTGGTGTTTGGGGATTTTTCTTACAGAGTCTGAGAGGGGGAGAGAGAGAGAGAGAGAGAGAGCAAACGCGGAATGAGGGAATGTTAAAGAGAGAGACACAGAGTGACAGGGGATGAACAGGCAGACGATGAAAGAATGATATCGGTCATAACATTGGGACATTTCTGACTGAGATGAATTATGGCAAACTAGTGGCATTCTATCCTATTATCTTAAATTGTTAATAAATACTGAGAAACAGACACAGACACGGGCTTTGCAGCAGCAGAAAGAATGTCAATCATTCCATCCCGGGGGTTTTTACTTCCAGATTCAGTTTTAGAAAATTCAGAATTCAAATTCACAGCAGCAAAATGTGGGACTGAACGCCCGGATCCTTCAATATTCCAGGGAATACTTGTGGAATTTATGTCTCCATACCTGTGTCTCTGTCACGTTTAAATTAATAATGTTACATGAGTCAACTCTGTCCTAAGTGTCCCAGTGCTGTGGGGGCATAAAATGGCCACTGTGAACAAACCTAAAATGGCTGCCTGGTGTTTGTAGACTAGAATAACAGATATCCGGGAGTGAGTTACAGAGTGGAATCTAATCGAGGAGGCCATTCAGCCCATCAAACTACTTTACACACTCTAAAAGGAAAGTTTCACTGGTCTCACTCGTCCGCCCTTTGCCCAAAACCCTGAAAATATTTTCCCTTCTGCTTAAAACCCAAAATTTGCTGAAAAGGGAAATTGGGGATGGTGGGGAGAGGGGGAGGCTGATGGAGTGAGAGAGAGAGTAAATGAGAGAGAGAGGCAGAGAGATGGTGAGGGTGTGACAGATTGAGATAGAGAAGGGGAGACAAAACTCGCCAAGAGAGAGAGAGAGAGACAGGGCAAGATAGAGAGAGGGGCAGGGTGTTGTAGTGAGAGAGAGACAGTGAAAGGCGAGGCGAGAAAGAGAGCGATGGAGAAAGAGACAGGCTAATCTTAAACAGTTAATAAATACTGAGAAACAGACACAGACACGGGCTTTGTAGAAGCAGAATGAATGTGAATCATTCCATCCCGGGGGTTTTTACTTCCAGATTCAGTTTCAGAAAATTCAGAATTCAAATTCACAGCAGCAAAGTGTGGGACTGAACGCCCGGAACCTTCAATATTCCACGGAATACACAGGGAATTCATGTCTCCATACCTGTGTCTCTGTCACGTTTAAAATACTAATGTTACATGAGTCAACTCTGTCCTAAGTATCCCATTCCTGTGGGGACATAAAATGGCCACTGTGAACAAACCTAAAATGGCTGCCTGGTGTTTGTAGACTAGATTCTCAGAGGAAGAGAGGCAGGGAGAGAAGACACAGATCGAGTGAATGAGAAATAGAGACTCTCAGACCAAGTGGGTGACTGAGAGCCAGACAGTGAATAAAGGATATTGGTCATAGCACATGGAAAGAGCAAGAGGCCATTTAACCCTCCAACCCTGTTCTGACATTTAATGAGATTCTACCTAATCTGGGATCGAACCCTTTGTCTCAAATCTCTGCAGCCTGTTAGGTAACAGAAATCTATCAGCCTCAGTTTTAAACATGGACTAGTGGCTCAGCATCAATTTCCGTTCATGTGAGAGAGATCCAAACTAATACCACACTTGGTGTTTTAAAGTGTTTCTTAGTTTCCCTCCTGCAATTCTAAAATTCTAAACATAGTTGAAAAACCATGACCCCAAGGCCCAGACTCCCCAAACCGGCGGGAATAGTTAGTCTTTTTCAAACCTCTACTTGCATTATTATCCTGAAATATTTCATCAAATCACCCCCTCACCTAAATTCCAGTGTAAAGCTTCATCCACACTGTTCAACAAACACACCCAAACCAAATACAGTATGGGGTTTGATAGAGAGTTAAATTCCCTCTACTCTGTACCATCAAACAGGCCCAGGGAAGGGTCAACACCTGGTTAGATACCAAATAAAGACAGGGCCTATTGTGTGATAAACAGAGAAATGGTCGTGTGTAGTCCAAACAGAGGCCGGGTGAAGTGTAGCATTCGCAGAGACACGGCCACTTGTTATATCAACTTAGAGAATGTCTAGTGCAGTATTAACTCAGGCAGGGTCTAGTGTAATTGAAACAGAGGCCTGGTCTAGTGCAGTCAGAATGGAAACAGGTTGCTGCTCAGAAACCAATGAAGACAAGGACAAGGCCAATTGTGTGAGGCATTTCTCATCCTCTCTGATCTTATGAGGAAAGGATTCTGATTTTCTTATGAGGAAAGGTTGGACAGGCTGGGCCTGTATCCATTGGAGTTTAGAATTTGGAGAGGTGATCTTAGTGAATGATGTAAGTTCCTGAGGTGACTTGACAGGGTGGATGTGGAGATGATGTTTCCCCTTGTGGGAGAGTTTGGAACTAGGGGCGAAGTTTAAAACTATTTTCAAACAATTTGAAAAATGGATGCTAAGCTCCAATTCACACTCAGTGATGCAGACTATAAAAAAAAAAGGAATTATTTAAAAAGATCTGAAAATGTCTACAAATCACAGCACACCCCAAATGAAGCTGATTCCAACATCAAACACATAAGGGGTGTAAATCTCAATTCCATCCCACGTAATCACACTGCCCCGGGAATCATATACTTCCTATAGTGTGGCTCCCAGGACTGTACACAGTAATCCAGCTGAGGTCTAACTAGTGTCTGATATAAATTCAGCATAAACTCCCTGCTCCTGTACTCTAGTCCCCTATTAATAAAGCCCAGGATATGATATGCTTTATTACATAAGCGCTCAACCTGTCCTGCAACATTCAATGATCTATGAACATCTCCACCCAGGTTTTTCTGCTCCTGCAACCCCTTAAAAATTTCACTTAAATTTATTTCTTCTGTCCATGTTCCTCCTAGCAAAATGCATCACCTCAAACACCTCCACAATGAACATCATTGGCCACCTATCTACCCACTCTACCAACTTGTAAATGTCCGTTTGAAGCTCTACACTGTCCCCCTCTCTGTTTATCATTCTCCCAAGTTTTGTGCAATCCACAAACTCTGAAATGGTCCCCTGCACACCAATATCTCAATCATTTATATACATCAGGGAAATCCAGGGTTCCAATACTGACCCCTGGGGAACTCCACTACAATCCTACACACAGCCAGAAAAATATCCGTGAACTCTCTGTTTCCTATCCATCAGCCAATTCTGTATCCACATTTCGCTGGTCTGACTCGTCTGCCTATTCTCGGGAGCCTGAAAAAATTTTCCATTCAGCTTTATATCCAATTTTGGCTCAAAAGAAGCAGGGAGAGGGAGAGAGACAGAGAGAGAGAGAGAGAGAGGGCGAGATAGATGGGATGAAAGAGGTACAGAGATAGAAAGAGAGACATGGCGAGAGGGAGAGAGATGGGGGCGACAGAGAGAGGAGCAGAGCAACGGAGGAAAGGAGTGAGAGAGAGGGAGAGATAGCCGGAATGAGAGATAGAGAGACAGAGCGGCGGAGAGACAGGGTGAGAGAGAAAGAGAGCTGGGGCGAGTGAGTGAGATAGAGAGAAGAGATAAAATGAAAGGAAAAGGGATGAGGTGAGAGAGAGAGAGGTGAAGAGAGGGGAGCGAGTTTAGGGTAAAGTGATGGGGTGAGAGAGAGAAACAGAGAAATGTGGTAGAGTGGCAGAGAGATGGGGTGGAAGAGGGAGAGAATGAAAATGACGGTGAGAGAAAGAGAAAGTGTAGGGGGAAACTGAAAATGTTCAGAAATTAGTTAACATTATTGAGTGTAAAGAACAATATCCTGTGAGACATCCCTTCTCCATCTTTAAATTGGAGGGAGATCCTTTCACCATCTTTAAAATGGGGGGAGACCCCTTCCTCAACTTGTGATGTGGAAGTGCTGGAATCTAATCGAGGGGTTTGTGGGGTTTGTATATAGAATAATGGATACCCGGGAGTCAGTTACAGACTGGAATCTAATCGAGGGGTTTGTGGGGTTTACATATAGAATAATAGATACCAAGGATTGAGTTACAGACTGGAATCTAATTGAGGTGTTCAGGGGGTTTATATATATTATAATAATTACCCGGGAGTAAGTTACAGGCGGGAATCTAATCGAGGTGTCAGGGGGTTTATATATAGAATAATAGACACCAAGGATTGACTTACAGACTGGAATCTAATCGAGGGGTTCAGGGGGTTTATATATAGAATAACAGATACCCGGGAGTGAGTTACAGACTGTAATCTAATGGAGGGGTTTGGGGTGGTTTCTATATAGAATAACAGACACCCGGCAGTGAGTTACAGACTGGAATCTAACGGAGGGGTTCGTGGTAGTTTATATATAGAATAACAGTCACCCGGCAGTGAGTTACAGACTGGAATCTAACGGAGGGGTTCGTGGTAGTTTATATATAGAATAACAGTCACCCGGCAGTGAGTTACAGACTGGAATCTAATGGAGGGGTTTGGGGTGGTTCATATATAGAATAACAGATGCCCGGGAGTCAGTTACAGGCTGAAATTTAATCGAGGGGTTCGGGGTGGTTTATATATAAATCATGTAGATATAATATATATCGAATAAAAGATATCCGGGAGTGAGTTACAGAACGGAATCTCAGCGAGGGGATTGAGGGGTTTATATATAGAATAATAGATACCCGGGATTGAGTTACAGACTGGAATCTAATCGAAGGGTTCAGGGGCTTTATATATAGAATAATAGATACCCGGGATTGAGTTACAGGCTGGAATCTAATTGAGGGGTTCAGGGGGTTTATATATAGAATAATAGATACCCGGGGTTGAGTTACAGACTGGAATCTAATCGAGGGGTTCAGGGGGTTTATATATAGAATCATAGATACCCGGGATTGAGTTACAGATGGCAATCTAATCGAGGGGTTCGGGGGGGTTTATATATAGAATAATAGATACCCAGGATTGAGTTACAGACTGCAATCTAATCGAGGGGTTCGGGGAGTTTATATATAGAATAATCGATACCCGGGATTGAGTTACAGACTGCAATCTAATCGAGGGGTTCAGTGGGTTTATATATAGAATAATAGATATGCGGGAGTGAGTTACAGCCTGGAATCTAATAGAGGGAATCAGGGGGTTTATATAGAGAATAATAGATACCCGGGATTGAGTTACAGGCTGGAATCTAATTCAGGGGTGCAGGGGGTTTATATATAGAATAATAGATACCCGGGATTGAGTAACAGACTGGAATCAAGAACAGTTGAAAATATCATTTTTCTTGTGATGTGCTGAAGTGCAGGTTACAGAGGCTGATTCATGGAATGGGTAGTGTGAGTTTTTAACCAGCTTTATCCCAAATATCAAATTTAACTGGAACTATTTGATGTTTTCTTAGTCTTGACACAAATAGATTGGGACTCTTTGGACCCTCACTGTTTGCAGCTTTTCACCATTTATAAGTTAACCTGTTCCATCCTTTTTAAAGTGGGCAGCCACACATTTGCCTACAATGAAATCCATCTTTCACTATTTCACCCATTCACTTAAGGTGTACATATCTCTTTGGAATTTGCAGTGCAGGTTACAGATTGGATTGGAACTTTCTGCTTTCTGAATCATTAGCCAAGTTTCACAGAGTTAAACATCAAAACTGACATTCAGAAACAGGAGAGGGCCCCACAACTTCAATTCTGTGATTCACTGGTATCTCATGATCTGTATCTTACAATATCTCTGCCCCCTTCATGTCTCTGAAGACTTGGGAAAGTGTTTCAGACATTGGGGAACCATTTCTCTCTCTCGGGATATTTCCTTTGAAGCATTTCATTGTCTCGGGATATTTACAATAAACGGCTTCTTCAAAGGACATCATTAAAATTCACTCTTTAATCAACCAAATCCTGATGCCCATTCAGACTCCCTGGCCCTACATCCTATTGTTTCAAAGCTAACTTACATTTGACAATGTAGGAATGTGTGAATGCAAACACTTTCTTCACACGTTTCCACAATACTAAGGCTCACACTATTCAGGGTGAAATTTTCAAGACAACATTCATCAACTGACAGATTTCCAGCTCCAAATAGAAGCTTCAAGATACAGAAAGTGGTACAGAAATGAAACATCCGATTTATCTGAATCTGCATCCGTTATTGGACAGCGTGGGGTTAGATAGGAATTAAAGTTGTTATTAAATTGTCCCCATCAAACGCTGCCAGAACAGGTACAGCATGGGGTTTGATACAGAGTAAAGCTCCCTCAACACTTAAGTTATTAGGTTAAAAAGCCTCATTCTCCTTTGAATTAGATTTCAAAATAAATACAGTGTTCAAATTAAAAGTTCATCAGCTGGAGAAAATGGTAAAGCTCCAAATATTTTTCAACGTGCCTGGGTATAAACAACATTGTCCTGTCATATCGTTTATCCATGGAATCTAATCGAGGGATTTTGGGGATTTATATACAGAATAACATACCCGGGAGTGAGTTACAGACTGGAATCTAATCGAGGGGTTCGGGGTAGTTTATATATGTAATAACAGACACCCGGGAGTGAGTTACAGACTGGAATCTAATCGAGGGGTTCGGGGTAGTTTATATATGTAATAACAGACACCCGGGAGTGAGTTACAGACTGGAATCTAATAGAGGTGTTTGGTGGGTTTATATATAGTGCCAATGTCACATTCCTGAGGAGTCAACTCTGTCAGAAATGTCCCAGTGCTTTGGGGACATAATATGGCCTCAGTGAACAAACCTAAAATGCTGACTGGTGTTTGTGTCATTTATATAGATTCTGAGAGAGAGGAAGAGAGAGAGAGAGAGGAGAAGAGAGAGACTCACATCGAGAGGGAGACCGAGAGACAGAGATGGAAGGAAGGATAGTTATCATAGTACATTGGAAGAGGAAGATTCCATTTCTCCCCGCACACTGTTTCCGACATTCAATGAGATCCTGACTGATCCCTGATCTAACTACATATCTCTTTACACCTTCTTCTAACAAAAATCTATCAACCTCAGATTGAAACATTAACAAGAGACTTTGCATCAGTTGCCGTTTGCAGAAGATTGTTTCAAACTAAAGCTTTGACTACACTGTTCATCAAACACTCCCAACCCAAATACAGTATGGGGTTCGATACAGAGTCAAATTACCTCTGCTCTTTCCAAGAAACTTTTAATTGTAGATTTTTATTTTTAATTTTGGGATAACAGGACTGAAATTGTACGGCATCCCAGTGTGAGATTTAAACTCCTGTTTATTTCAATCTTTAGCTCAGGAATTCACAGTAAAACATGCAGAGAATTGAAACCTTCCTCATACAGTTGCCTGTTTGTTCCAGTGTTGGTATATTCCGTCTTTCTCTTGCGTTTTCACTTGTCTGAAGAAATTGAATTGTTGACATTGGATAATCATCCGTTTCCCATGAAAATGTAAACTCCTGGGAAACTGCAACAGACACAATCTAATGCAGTGAGCAAAATCCTGCACCTTTAATCATTAATACCATTTCCTATCTCTGTAGAAACTCCCTTCCACTGACAGATTCTGAGATCCATACTCAATCTCAAAAACCACCACAGAAAAGTGACTGCTTATTTTAAACAGTGAATCTGAACTATTTGAAGTTCTGACTCAGACACAGAATCGCAGAAATTTTGACTCTGTGGGATGAAAATTAACAGAATAACTTTGCAACATACAGGTAACATCAATAGGATTTGACCATTTGATCAAGTCACCCCTGATGCTATTAAATTTCAGGGAATACAACCCGAGTTTGTGCAATCTCACTTTGCAATTTAACTCTTGGAATCCAGGTCTCATTCTGGCAAAGCTGTGATGCACTCGAACTGTCTAAACTGTCCCTGGAGTGTCGGATTAACCCGGGTCACTCACATACACCCAGGTCAGGTTCAAGACTCACCTGTCTCACTCACTGAGACGCTCCTGTCTCACTGGCCTTATTGTAGTCGGATGCCGCGTTGGGAGCAGGACAGGTAGACGGGATTAGGATGACTGCTCATGTGGAGGGTAAACATGAGGAATCTATCAGAGAATCAGAACAGATCAGGGAGAATCAAACAAGGAAACTGATGTTCAATTTATTAGGCCTGATTTGTGGATTGTTATTGTTTTGGGCGAGAATGTTGCCAACAAACATTCCCAGAGATGATGCAGCAGGGGCTAGAGACAGAGTAAAGCTCCCTCGATACTGTCCCCATCAAACACTCCCAGGACAGGTACAGCACGGCGTTAGATACAGAGTAAAGCTCCCGCTACACTGTGGCCATCAAACACTCCCAGGGCAGGTACAGCACGGGGTTAGATACAGAGTAAAGCTTCCTCTACACTGTCCCCATCAAACACTCCCAGGACAGGTACAGCACGGGGTTAGATACAGAGTAAAGCTCCCTCTACACTGTGCCTATCATGCACTCCAAGGGCAGGAATAGCACGGGTTAGATACAGAATAAAGCTCCCTCTACACTGTCCCCATCAAACACTCCCAGGTCAAGTACAGTACGGGGTTAGATACAGAGTAAAGCTCCCTTGATACTGTAACCATCAAACACTCCCAGGACAGGTGCAGCACGGGGTTAGATACAGAGTAAAGCTCCCTCGATATTGTCCCAATCAAACACTCCCAGGACAGGTACAGCACGGGGTTAGAAACAGAGTAAAGGTCACTCGATACTGTCCCCATCAAACACTCCCAGGACAGGTACAGCACGGGGTTAGATACAGAGTAAAGGTCACTCGATATTGTCCCCATCAAACACTCCCAGGACAGGTACAGCATGGGGTTAGATACAGAGTAAATTTCCCTCTAACCTGTCCCCATCAAACACTCCCAGGACTGGTTCAGCATGGGGTTAGATACAGAGTAAAGCTCCCTCTACACCGTCCCCATCAAACACTCCCAGGGCAGGTACAGCACAGCGTTAGATACAGAGTAAAGCTCCCTCTACACTGTCCCCATCAAACACTTCCAGGACAGATACAGTACAGGGTTAGATACAGAGTAAAGCTCCCTCTATACTGTGCCCATCAAACACTCCCAGGACAGGTACAGCACGGGGTTAGATACAGAGTAAAGCTCCCTCTATACTGTGCCCATCAAACACTCCCAGGACAGGTACAGCACGGGGTTAGAAACAGAGTAAAGGTCACTCGATACTGTCCCCATCAAACACTCCCAGGACAGGTACAGCACGGGGTTAGATACAGAGTAAAGCTCCCTCTATACTGTCCCCAACTAACACTCCCAGGACAGGTACAGCACAGGGTTAAATATAGAATTAAGCTCCCTCCATACTGTTCCCATCAAACACTCGCAGAGAGAAATAGAGACTGAGATACGGGTTAAGAAAGGATCTCCATCCTCCCTCACCAACTCTCTCTCATCCATAACTGGAGAGAGCATTGGAATGAGAGAGCACGGGGGGTGGTGGTGGGTGCGATGGTGCAGAGATAGTTTGGGGGGTGGAAGAGAAAGCGTGGGGTTGGCAGAGAGGGTGTGGGCCAAGATGATGATCAGAGAGAGAGTGCATGTGAGAGACAGAGATTGTGTGTGTGAGAGAGATGGTGTGTGTGCGTGGGAGATTGTGCGTGCAAGAGATAGAGTGTGAGAGCGAGCGTGTGAGAGGGATTGTGAAAGAGCGATTGCTTGTGAAAGGGAGAGAGTGAGAGAGAGTTGGAGTGAGAGGGTGAGAGAGTGCGAATGAGAGTGAGAGAGCTTTTGGGTGAGAGGTTTGGAGTGATAGGGAGGGAGAGTTGGGGTGAGAGAGTGGGGAAGGGAGGAAGAGAGGTTAGGGGTGAGAGGGAGAGAGGGTTGGGGTGAGAGAGAGAGTGAGTTGGGGTATGAGGGTGGGAGGTTTGGAGTGAGAGGGAGAGACTGTTGGGGTGAGAGGGAGAGAGAGTTGGGGTGAGTGGGAGAGCGGGTTGTGGTGAGAGGGAGAGAGGGTTGCATTGAGAGGGAGAGAAGTTTGGGGTGAGTGGGAGAGAGTTTTGGTGAGAGTTAGAGAGGGTTGTGCTGTGAGGTTGAGAGAGTTGGGGTGAGAGGGAGAGAGTGTTGGGGTGAGAGGGAGAGAACGATGGGGTGAGAGGGAGAGAGGTTTGGGGTGAGAGGGAGAGAAGGATGGGGTGAGAGGGAGAGAGGGTTGGGTGAGAGGGAGAGAGGGTTGGTGTAAGAGGGAATGAGGAGTTGGTGAGAGTGAGAGAGAGTTGGGTGGAGAGGGTGAGAGAGTGAGGATGAGAGTGAGAGAGCTTTTGGGTGAGTGGTTCGGGGTGATAGGGAGAGAGTGTTGGGGTAGGAGGTAGAGTGGGTGGGAGTGATAGGGAGAGAGAGTTGGGGAGATTGGGAGAGAGAGTTGGGGTGAGAGGGAGATAATGTTGGGGTGAGAGGGAGACAGTGTTGGGGTGAGAGGGAGACAGTGTTGGGGTGAGAGGGAGACAGTGTTGGGGTGAGAGGGAGACAGTGTTGGGGTGAGAGGGAGACAGTGTTGGGGTGAGAGGGAGACAGTGTTGGGGTGAGAGGGAGACAGTGTTGCGGTGAGAGGGAGACAGTGTTGCGGTGAGAGGGAGACAGTGTTGCGGTGAGAGGGAGACAGTGTTGGGGTGAGAGGGAGACAGTGTTGGGGTGAGAGAGAGACAGTGTTGGGGTGAGAGGGAGACAGTGTTGGGGTGAGAGGGAGACAGTGTTGGGGTGAGAGGGAGAGAGTTTTGGAGTGAGAGGGAGAGAGAGTGGGGATGAGATGGTGAGATGGTTGGTGTGAGAGGGTGAATGGGGTGTGTTGAGAGGTAGAGAGGGTTGGAGTGAGAGGGAATGAGGGTTGGGGTGAGAGGGAGAGAATATTGGGGTGAGAGGGACAGAGTGTTAGGGTGAGAGGTAGATTATGTTGGGGTGAGATGGAGAGAGTGTTGGGGTGAGAGGGAGAGTGGGTTGGGGTGAGAGGGAGAGTGGGTTGGGGAGAGAGGGAGAGTGGGTTGGGGTGTGAGGGAGAGTGGGTTGGGGTGAGAGGGAGAGTGGGTTGGGGTGAGAGGGAGAGTGGGTTGGGGTGAGAGGGAGAGTGGGTTGGGGTGAGAGGGAGAGTGGGTTGGGGTGAGAGGGAGAGTGGGTTGGGGTGAGAGGGAGAGTGGGTTGGGGTGAGAGGGAGAGTGGGTTGGGGTGAGAGGGAGAGTGGGTTGGGGTGTGAGGGAGAGTGGGTTGGGGTGAGAGGGTGAGTGGGCTGGGGTGAGAGGGAGAGTGGGTTGGGGTGAGAGGGAGAGTGGGTTGGGGTGAGAGGGAGAATGGGTTGGGGTGAGAGGGAGAGTGGGTTGAGGTGAGAGGGAGAGTGGGTTGGGGTGAGAGGGAGAGTGGGTTGGGGTGAGAGGGAGAGTGGGTTGGGGTGAGAGGGAGAGTGGGTTGGGGTGAGAGGGAGAGTGGGTTGGGGTGAGAGGGAGAGTGGGTTGGGGTGAGAGGGAGAGTGGGTTGGGGTGAGAGGGAGAGTGGGTTGGGGACTGCGATTACTGCCAGTGTTTTGGGGGTTTGTGTGAGATCAGGGTTTGGAACTGGAGTAACACAACCAACAGGGGAAAGAAATATAAATTTATTATTAAGCCAAAAATAAAGACAGGCCCTTGTTGAGACCATGTCTGTCCTGGGATTAACCCTCAGTGGACAGGAGCAGCAAGGGGTCCTGTCCTGTTATTAACATTCAATGGACAGGATCAGCAAGGGGTCCTGTCTGGAAAGAGAGAGGGAGAGAGAAAGCTGGAGTGACAGAGACAGGGAAATGCCACCCCCTCCCCCAGAAACTTCATGTGTTCCCTGTTGCAGTTCAGGAAAAGCTGCAGGCGGTTTCTGCACAGGGGGATCCCACAGGCAGCAATGTAATGCTATCCGGATGGGAACAGGGAGACACATTTCCTTCCCCAGCCTCATGCCTGCTGTAACCCTCCCTCTTCCCCCTCTCCCCCCCTCCCCGGGCACCATGTTTGCTCTGAGTCCGGACACATCCCCAGAAAGGCCTAAACTCCTTCCCTTCAAACCGGGAACAAGCTGCTGCTTCCTGGGGGAGACTTTTTGAAATCTCCGTCCCAGCATCGATTTTTACAAACCAGGCGTCCCGGGAGGGTGTGACTGAGGCCTGGTCCACAGGCTTCACCCACATGAATTGTGTCTGTTTATTACCCCAGTCGAGGTTTAATTTTCATCTCTGAGACACAGAGTGAGAGAGTGAATGAGTGAGGGGGACACAGATGTGATTTTTACAAACCAGGCATCCCCGGGAGGGTGTGACTGAGGCTTTTCTGCAGAGACTGGGAGCTGGGTACTGACTCCACACTGGAGAACCTCCCCTATCCAACCCCCCAAGACCCTGTGTCTCTTCCTCACCCCCCACCCCCTGCCTCTGTGTCACTGTCTTTTCCTGTTTCCCTCAATCTCCTCCCTCTCTCTCTGTTGTAACGTAGGGACACATCCTAGAGAGACTGAATTCAAATGACTGTTCCACCTCCCAATTCATCGCCCTGCCTAAAACACCAGCATTATTCAGGAATTAGCACAAACTTTTACACACTCTCACAGTTAGGACTTGGTAAAGGGCTCCTAAGGGACAGGAAATCAGTCCAATCAGCACATTTTTAATAAATTAACTGGTTGTGGCACAGTATGAAACACTGCAGGGAATTTGTGCATAGCAACATCCCACAGGGTACAGCCAGCTCTGCTCAGCACTTTTTAAATGGGGCAATATTTACACAGAGAGAGAGAGGCAGCAAGTTGGAGAGGGACTAAGACAGTGAAGACCCCCGACCCCTTCAGAACCTCAGAAAGACTGAGCGCTTTGCAGTGAAAGAATGAATGTTTAAAATGCTCTCATTCTTAGTGAGTCACTTGCTTCACTGTCCCTGGATTCATTTACGCAATTCAGCCTTTTCTAAAAGATGTGACTGGGAGCTGGGCAGATTCTACACATTGGAGACCCCCTGATCCTGTGTCTATTCACACCCCCTCCTCCTCTTGTTTTACTATCTCAGCCCCTCTGTTTCACCTCACTCACTCCCCCCTTTCTCTCTCTCTCTCTCTCTTCCCCCATTGGAGAGACCGAAGGGGAGAGAGGAGACTGAGAATTTGACAGTCAGAGATCGGTGAAGTGAATTAAATCGGCTGCCGGGCCTTTACCTTTCACCGTGACATGAATTGCTCTCATACACGGGCCCTGTGCTCTTGGTGAATTAGACCCGGATACAAGTTCCGGCCTTTTTAATTCCACGCCCCTGTGAGTGCTGGATAGAAAGGGCACTCTGGAAAGCTCCTGTCTCACCATCGACAAAAATCCACACCGCACTGGCCATCTTTTACATTTAGATGTAAAAAGATAGAGAGTTATCTCTCCCTACACTGTGCCCATCAATCACTCCCTGGACAGGTACAGCACGGGGTTAGATACAGAGTAAAGCTCCCTCTACACTGCCCCCATCAAACACTCCCAGGACAGGTACAGCACGGGGTTACATACAGAGAAAAGCTCCCTCTGCACTGTCCCCATCAAATACTCGCTGGACAGGAACAGGACAGGGTTAGATACAGAGTAAAGCTCCCTCTATACTGTCTCCATTAAACACTCCCAGGACAGGAACAGATCAGGGTTAGATACAGAGTAAAGCTACCTCTACACTTACCCCATCAAACACTCACAGGGCAGGTAAAGCACTGGGTTAGATACAGAGTAAAGCTTCCTCTACACTTACACCATCAAACTCTCCCAGGACTGGTACAGCACAGCATTAGATACAGAGTAAACCTCCCTCTATACTCACCCCATCAAGCACTCCCTGGACTGGTACCGCACGTGGTTAGATACAGAGTAAAGCTCCCTCTACACTGTCTCCATCAAACACTCCAAGGACTGGTACTGATCAGGGTTAGATACAGAGTAAAGCTCCCTCTATACTGTCCCCATCAAACACTCCCAGGACAGGTACAGCACGGGGTTAGAAACAGAGTAAAGCACCCTCTATGCTGTCCCCATCAAACACTCCCAGGACAGGTACAGATCGCGGTTAGATACAGAGTAATGCTCCCCCGATAATGTCCCCATCAAACACTCCAAGGACAGGTACAGCACGGGGTTAGATACAGAGTAAAGCTCCCTCGATACTGTCCCCATCAAACACTCCCAGGACAGTTACAGAACGGGCTTAGATACAGAGTAAAGCTCCCTCTACACTGTCTCCATCAAACACTCCCAGGACAGGTGCAGCCCGGTTATGATACAGAGAAAAGCTCCCTCGATACTGTCCCCATCAAACACTCCCAGGACAGGTACAGCACGGGGTTAGATACAGAGTAGAGCTCACTCGATACTGTCTCCATCAAACACTCCCAGGGCAGGTACAGCACGGGGCTAGATACAGAGTAAAGCTCCCTCGATACTGTCCCCATCAAACACTCCCAGGGCAGTACAACACACGGTTATATACAGAGTAAAGCTCCCTCTATACTGTGCCCATCAAACACTCCCAGGACAGGTAAAGCACGGGGTTAGATACAGAGTAAACCTCCCTCGATAATGTCCCCAACAAACACTCCCAGGAAAGGCACAGCACGGGGTTAGATACAGAGTAAAGCTCCCCCTACACTGTGCCCATCAAACACTCCCATGGCAGGTACAGCGCGGGGTTAGATACAGAATAAAGCTCTCTCTGCACTGTCCCCATCAAACATTCCCAGGGCAAGTACAGCACGGGGTTAGATAC